>NC_040880.1:0-73705 GCF_003676215.2 Rhopalosiphum maidis | reverse complement strand
CGTACGGCGGAATTTCTTTTCCGACCCGTATCTGTTGTTATTTTTTATTATTTTATTATGTATTACAAATCATGAGTATGTACCAAACCGTTTATTTATTTTAAATACATAAATTAACTTTCCGAAATAATGAATATTTTGACCTATTGGCACATCCATATGCCGCACAAGACACTGACATAATTAATAAACAAAAGAATAAATATTAATAACTATTTCCTATAATATACTAATATATAAAATCAACTGAAATGTTTCACTTTACAAAATAATTCACATTTCACTTTACATGTGCCTTCGTGCATGCATCTAGGACAATTTGTCCCCGCGAAAAAATATCGTATGCAGACAATTGGTCCCCGTCATAGTTTTATATACCCGGACAATTGGTCCCCGTCATAATTTATACCCGGACAATTAGTCCCCGGCTTAAAAGTTAAGTACAAAATATTTTTTTGTCATTAAACATTTTTTAAAATGTATTTTCAATAATATAGTACTTTTAGAACAGAATTACAGTTATTTGTTTTTAAAAAAAATAAAAATGAATATATAATAAATTATAATTTGGCCACCAACATGATGCGACCAAGCGTACCAATCACATCCGTATGCCGCACAATACACTGGCATAATTAATAGAAGAAAGAATTATTATTAAATAACTATTTTCTATAATATACTAGTATATAAAAAACTAAAATGTTTCACTTTACAAAATAATTCACATTTCACTTTACATGTGCCTTCGTGCATAACTGCATAATACGAAATTATAATATTTTTGCCAACCAACAAGATGGCGACCAATCGTTGATAATGCTGCACCCGATAACGAGAGTACCTTATCTATAATATATTAGTCTGTGCACGGCTCCGGTCCTGTTCATCGGGCCAGCCGCCGCATTGTTTATCTCAATAGCGTATGTTTGTTTACTGTCCGTTCGCGATTGACTCTGAACATATTTTTCCGGTTGCTGTCGACGCCGAAAGTTTTTTTAATTTATTTTATCACTATTCACCGGTCTGCAGTTCTCGCTCGTTTTTCGTCAACGGCGCTGACGTTTTGGGTTTTTTCTCATATTTTATACCGTGATTTTTATTTTCGTTCGTTTCCCACGGTATTTTCTTCTTCAACGGTTAGTCGTGCTTTTTTGAGGGGTCTAGTTTACAGTACGACACAAGGACACATATCGATTACTCTAAGAAGTACAAGTCAGACTTAGGACGCCGCAATGTCTATCACACCATTCAAGAAACGCGTCTGTTATCTATTACGACAGTGAGTATCGTTTTTAAGATGTTAAATGTGTTGTGTGTGTGCTCTGATTGTCAAGAAAACTCAGTTTACGCCTGCAGTCCTGGGTTTTTATTTTTTTTTTTCTATTCGTCCTTGTACTGCCTGTACTATCCAGATATTTTAGACTAAATTAAATTCAATAATAATATTATCAGACTGCAGTATAGTATATTCTTAGAAATTTGATGGTTTCATACTATGTCAGACATAAAGTTATTGATATCAGTTGTCACTAAACCAATTTAATTATTCCCCGTTTTGATGTGTTAACCTTGATCATTACATCTGTGAATTCCAATAATTACACATATTTATCCAGAGGTTGAGACATTTATTGAACATAGACTAAATTTTAGAAAAAGTCGATTTATATCACTGAACCATATACAGTGCCCTACTAATGATTATATTTTTAATACAATTAAAAATGGTGGTCAATATTTTGTATAGGTAATTTTGAAAAAAGTACAATAAGTGATTCCAAATAATACAATATTGTCAACAATTTTAATTCTTAACATGCAGAATTAAATTATACGATCATTGTAGTATATAAATTAAGTACATAGTTGTGTAGTTTATTTCTCGTATAACCTATTAACTTGATACTTAAATATAATACACAATACACCTCTATGAGATACCATGTCCGATAAAGATATCATTTTTTTATAAATGTACCTATATTTTAATTAAAAAAAAAAATATGTGAATTTTTACTATGAGTTGTTGATGTATAAAAATTCAACCTAATATTAATGTGTATCTCCCCTAAATATCACATTTTTAATTACTTACTGTTTGAAGGTAGTTGAGTAATTAAATTATTATAGAAGTCTATGTGTTGTCTTTTAATAGATAGGAAACTTTTTCTATCAATTTTCAAACGGCTATTTAATGTAATTAATTTACCGTTGTACATTTTTTACAGGTGACATAGGAAACTATTATTATGGACAAGGTCATCCTATGAAGCCACATAGGATTCAATGACTCATAATTTGATTTTTAAATTATGGTTTTATACCAAAAAATGGAAATATCTGTAAGTCAAAATAATATTTAGTCTTGATGATATTTTTAAATTACTTATAAAATCAATGTTTATAATACTTTAGAGACCTTATAAATTAATGCAAAAGAAATGACCAATTTCATAGTGATGAGTACATACAGTTTTTAAAAAGTATTTGTCCTGATAATATTAACGATTATAACATGCAAATGCAAGATGTAAGTATATTGTCACTTTTACTAAAATCAAATGTAATTGTTAAAATGGTTATTATTATTTTTTTTCCACAGTCAATGTTGATGAAGATTGTCCAGTTTTTGATGGTTTGTACAAATTTTGTCAGCTATCTGCGGGCGGTTCAGTAGCAGCAGCTGTAAAATTAAATAAACAATCTGCAGATATTTGTATCAATTGGGGAGGTGGTCTTCATCACGCAAAAAAATCTGAAGCCAGTGGCTTTTGCTATGTTAATGATATAGTACTTGGTATATTAGAATTGCTTAAATACCATCAACGAGTGTTGTACATTGATATTGATGTCCATCACGGTGATGGTGTCGAAGAAGCATTTTATACAACTGATAGAGTTATGACAGTTTCATTCCACAAACATGGCAAATATTTTCCTGGTACTGGAGATCTCGGAGTAAGTCAATGAATAGTGAAATTTAATTTTTAATATCTTAATTTGTTTAATCTCTGTTAATGGTTGCAATATTAGCGTTCAAATAAATTTGTTTTTATAAGGTCCCGTCAATACTTTTCTAATGATAATTATCATAGTTTTATAATTTGATAGATCATGTATCAAACTAATATATTGCTTAATTTTTTTTTTTCTATCATGCATTAAAAAATGTTAAGTTTATTTTACTTTTAAAGTCTCTTATCAGCTATCGCTTATTTCATTACACAGAGTACCTATAATATACTTGATTTTAAATTTTCTTATATTGTCTGTTAAATAAATTATTTGATAACAATATTAAATTTGTATTATTATTTTAGGATATTGGTGCTGGAGAAGGAAAGTACTATGCAGTTAACATTCCCTTAGAGATGGAATGGATGATGATAGTTATGAATCAATATTCGTACCAATAATTACTAAAGTAATGGAGACGTTCCAACCTAGTGCAGTTGTATTACAATGTGGAGCGGATTCACTTACAGGAGACAAGCTTGGATGCTTTAATCTAACTGTTAAAGGTATGAGAGTTGTGTACATTATTAATTTATAAACTTCAAACTTAAAAACTGTAAACGAACATTTTTAGGTCATGGCAAATGTGTTGAATTTGTAAAACGTTATGGGTTACCCTTTCTTATGGTCGGCGGAGGTGGTTACACTATTCGAAATGTATCTCGATGTTGGACATATGAAACAGCTGTGGCCTTAGGAGCTGAAATTGCTAATGAATTGCCGAATAATGACTATTATGAATATTTTGGGCCCGATTTTAAACTTCATATCAGCCCTTCGAATATGAAAAATAGAAATACTACAAAGTATTTGGAAAAAATTAAAAACCGTCTCTTTGAAAACTTACAAATGCTACCTCACGCCCCAGGAGTTCAAGTCCAAGGTAAATAGTATTATACTTATAATTGTAATTATATAGTTAATGTTTTGTGATATAAACTTTTAAATGAACTACTTACTATTTTATATTTATTTTTGTTATTAGCTATCCCCGAAGACGGAGTACACAATGAGTCAGACGATGAAGATAATGTTAACCCAGATGAAAGGAATCCTCAATCTATTACAGATAAAAAAATTTCACCTGATAATGAATTTAGCGACAGTGAAGATGAAAGCATGGCTCCTGGTGTAGGGGGTGGTGGCCGAAAAGATAATAGGTATTGCAACTGGTTTATATAATGTATAATATAAATAATATAGTATTTAATATGTATATAATATTATTACTTTTGTTTTAGATCTTATAAAACTGTCATACCTGCTAGAAAACAAGCATGTTTGGACTCGAATAGGATAGAAGTCAATGAACCAAAATTTAATATTATAACAGGTAATTATTTTTAATATGAATCTCTCAACATAAACAAAAACGTGCTATCATAATGCAGTGGCTAATTGCCAATTTTTAAATTCTCATTGCATACATCAGTTTTTGTCAACTAAAAAAAAAATTCATACTCTAGTTTTTAGCCAAAAATACATTTTCAAAGGTGTTTTTTACTATCTGGCGTTACAATTCGAGATCTCGTTTGGACGTTGAAAATGTAGGCGCTTCATAAGCGATTGCTAAATTTTTTCTTTTAAAAAATGATTTTATATAATATGTTTATTAATTATTTACAGTTCAGTATAATATACATGATGTATTGAATTTACAAAATGTTTTTTATATTACCAATGTATTGACATTTTATTTTATTATTCATGCAGATAATGATTAATTTATAATATAATGTCACTTACAGCGGTATGACAAATTATATTCTTCTAATTCTATCTTTTTTATATATATACATATATTTTAAGTAGATTCTGTGAGTTTCTAATAAAGTTATGTTCTCTTATAGTTTTATGAAACGGTCTTGCGTTTGTTTATATAACATGATGTATAGACAGTGTTGTATTCACATTTAAAACAAATTTTCCTAAAGTCATATAATTTATTCATAACATTATCGATAAAATTGTATTTTAAGTTTTTAATATCACTTAATATTGTCTTAATAAATGTTTTAATGTTTTTTTTTTTTTTAGATGATAAAGAAGACAAATCTGATGATTCTAATAAAATGGATGCTGTCATGTCGTGAATTTATGACTGAAATGTATAATACAATTGTAAATAATAAAAAAAAAAAAAGTAAAACAATGGTTTACTGTCATTCATTTATATACATAAGCTTCTATAATTAGGGCGGTTTAATGTAATTTAGTAATTACCTTATCGTATAAATCGAAAGTATAATATGACAAATGTCTTTTCTTAATCATTATCAGTGTGATTATATTGAATCCAAACTATTTAATTTGAAATATTTGTGTGATTCAAAACAAAAGATTCAATTTGTTTAAAAAAAAAAAACATGTAATAATTATGATAAGTTTAAAATATGAAATTTGGCCCCCCTAGAACCGGTTCTGGTTTTTAAACATCAAATTATACTAAAAAATATCTTGTATTTTAGGATGCCCTTGAATACATCATTATAAAGATACTTGGTATAGACAATCCTGTAGTTGAATATAAAATTCAGAAGCATTTTTCTATAAAAAAGCTCATGGATAATTATTGTAAAATGTATGTAAGTTTAAACTATTAAGAAGTAATTTATTGCAACTGTTAACATTAGTAAAAGTAACTAAATTTTAGACTTAATAAGCTTACATTTTTTTTTTAAATAGAATATATTCAAACAAGTATGTATTTAGCCATTGATTTTAATACAACCTAACTATGGTTGTACAGAAACTATATTTGCTAGCTTGAATTTTAGTAGCATATCAATTACATTAACTATAAGAGTAAAATTAGTGACAAGTTGTAGACAATTAAGGCGATTATCAACTTTATTTGTCTATGAGTATGTAAATATAAGTTAGGTGAATTTTTACCAATTAAATGTTTGATACTTCCACATAATTTTAAATCAATACCGGAGGTGCAAGTCAACACTAGCATTTATTTACTATCACATCGATAAGGCAAATTATAACCATATGATACCATTTAACCATACATAACTGGCCTAACTATTAATTTTATTCAAGATTATGTATATTAAATAATTCATAATCCTTGTTATGTGACTCATATAATTTAGATATTTAGCCGACCACTACTTTTTTGACTTTCTCTTATACCGTGGAGGTGAATAAATATTGTTTTTTTTTATTATAATTGTATTTTTTTGATTACATTCCATATTTCCATTCATTAGTCTTATTCTATAGATTGTTTTTGTATTTTAAACAAATAACCAAATTTATTTGCTGTATAACAATTAAATTCATCTTAGTGTCATGTTTTTTTTTTTTTTTATATCATACATCTATGTTTTATTAACTCAAAAATAATAAATTCTAATTACCATATTGTCTAAATTCTAGAAATATAAACCAAACTATTTTCATCACAACTGAAATAAGACACTATACTTTCATTTGAGATAGTATAGATTACTTATAATTTCAGAAAAATAAAAGTAATATTATTACAAAATTGTATGCCAAAAAAAAAACATTTGACTGTATAACATTATTTTAAATTCTTTAATAATACTAACTCAAACAGCAAAAATAATATTGCAACAATATTTAATTTTCTATTAAAATGTTACTGTAATATTATTATAATACTAATATATTTTAAAAATTAAGATTTGCATTATTAATTGCAAAAAAATTATTTTAAGTGGTTGAATAATTTTAATTAGAATATTGTAATAAAGTTTTTTTGAGTAATGTCCTTAAATGCAAATTAAAGTATTATACTTAAATCATTGTAATTGCAGTCTGCAATAAAAAGCCATGTAATGGCATAGCATGTGTTAAACCAAGTGCCTAATTCACAGTCAATTTCTTTTTCCAGGGTCATTCCATACTTAATATGAGTATTTCGTGTGTATCTGAAACAAAATATTAAAATATATACTTTTATTATTATTTATACTAATAAAAAATCAAATCCTTATATTATTAACCTATAACTTGTAGGTGTATTCTTAAGCACATTGAATATTTTAGTATTCTAAAGTATAAACCAAACTATTAAAATCTGATATAGGTAAATCACTTATTTTAATTAAAAAAAAACTTTACGTTACAATTGGGTATAATTATCGAGAAACCCAATTGTAGCTCAAATTGGAATAACCCTGTAGATATTTAAAGGGCCAATATATTATACTCTCATTATAGTTTTAATGAATGGTTTTTAATATTAAAACGATAGTCATACATTCATTAACATTTATTTTTAAGTATTTCCATAACTTATTTAAATTTTGATTAAAATTAATAATACTATTATAATTATTATTTTAATTAGTAATACTCCAATAAGTAAATCGAAACCGCATTTTCTTTTTTTCATTTTATAATATAGTAATTTATTATTAATTTTAATAGATGCGTAGATACATGTATTTTCAAATATTATGTAACATACAGTCACAGGATATTTTAGGAACAACAATATCAAAATGTATTTTTAATTAAATACATTTCAATAAACAATGAATTTTATTTTATTTTATGTATAAACACGTCAACTAAACTAAAACTAAAAACAAAAAAGAAGATATCGCTCTGCTGTATAGTAAAGACGGAGATGAGTATGCCACTATAATGGATACTGTGTTAAATTTGAATGTAATGTATGTATTCATTGTATACAAAAAACGATTCTGAACGGAGATGATTTGTCAGTCTCGGATACTTAGTAGCATATATTATAATATTATATTATTACCTATATTTAAATAATAAATTGTAATATATCGTTATTTTACTTGATTTCGTAAATAATAAATTTCATACGCTCATAATTTTTTTTTTCTATATTGAAGCTGGAATTTTTTTACAGTTACTCGAAGGAAAACTTATGGATAATCTTGTATTGCGTTTTTTAATCTCAGGTATAAATCACGAAAGTTTTATGAATTTTCAACTTCAAAATTCATTGCAAATTATCCCGATTTTGATATATTTTGTAAACATTTGAACTTTAAATGCTTATAAACAAAAATTGTGACCAATGGTTTTTAATTTTTTTTTTACTACGATAAGTACAACTTATAATAAACCTTGTATTACATTTTAAACATTTTTTAGATAGTCAATTTTGTTTATAGTCATTTAAAAAATAAAACTTAGAAAAATCGAATATTTCAATTGTCTATAAAAAGCTTAAAAATGCCAACATATTAAGAAAATTTAATCTTAAATAGATAACTCTAATATAAACATTTGATGAAAATTTCAAGTATTTACAATGATGTTTTTGAATTACAGCAAAATCAAAAAATCGATTTTGTCAAATAGCGGTTATGTGTAAAATTTCCTGTTTATCCGTAACTTTTTTAGGGTTTTTTTTCCGGCGCTTTTGAATACTTTGACCCCACGAAGTACCAACTAGATTCAATTTCCTTGCCAAAGAGGGGCTGAAGTCAAAAATCAAAGTATTATTTATACTCCTAACCGTGATTACAAACACAAAAAAAAAAACACACATCATTGTAAAATCAATACATCACTCCGTTCAGAATCTAAAATAATATAAATTTTCATTACTATAGGTACTATAGGTATAAGTATAGTGGATTTCCGTTATATTTTTGTTAGTTTGTTATCCAACTTTTATAAACGGATTTTTTGTCTATGCATTTTTTGTTCGCGATTCAGCACATATAGGTTTATATTACAATAATTATGGTGTACCGGTCTTTAAAATTAAAGTGTTAAGAGTTTCGACAGAATCACCCCCATTACCAAAAAATGACGACACTACAGGATAGTTTATGATAAAAAATTTAATTTAGTTAATTCCTAGCAATAAAGGTACATCACTGCAGTGACTTATACATAAGAAAGGGGTTCACTCGATATCTACTCTACAGCAGAGCGGTTATAATATACTTTGCTCCTTTAATTTTTTTCTAATTTAACGGCCGATCGTAAAAGAAAAATTTTTTTAACGATCAATTTCGTCTGTTCTTATTGAAATACTACACATAGTAATAATCATTTATTTTATTAGGCACCACGCTGGTCCAATGTGCGACCTACACATATATTTTCGGTCCAGTGTGCGACCTATACATATAGATATATGTAGGTATCGTCGTATTGATGTATATTGCATTTTTAATAGTTATTATAGTTCTTAATTCATTTATGTTTTATCAATTTTATAAATAGCCACTTCGCGACATAAATTAAACCAATCGACAACTGTATTCTTACTTTGGTCAGTAAATTGTACAACTTGATGAACTGGTACCAAATATGTCCAATGCCATACTAATTCCATTATCTCGGTTAATAATAAATTACTGTGACATGTATTATTCAAATCTAAGTAAGAAAAATTGATTTTGTTTTCGAATTGAACAATAAGTTTGGCAACCTCTTTTTGAACACTTAAAAGAAATGTATTTTTTAAAGGTACTATCTGAGTTTCGTTTTTTACTCGTTCTCTCACATTCCTTTAATATAATTCCACCACACTCTTCGTTATTTCTAACTTTGGTACAACGATTATTATTTTCATTTAGTGATGGTAATAATTCTCGGTCTTGCAAGAATTATACAGACATTTTTTTATCGTGTATAATATGTTATTATAGGTATCCTATTACAGCACTCATAATAAAATTCACAAATTTACTAAAACTCACAATAGCGGCGTATTTAAACTTACTAAACCTCGTAACTGAATGCAGAACGGGTTACAATCAGGTTTGTATATCTCTACACACAAATAAACATATTTCCCCATGTCATGTATCAAGATCTATATTTTTTCTATAGATCTTGGTCGTATAGCTATATAGGGAAATACAGACATTGGTAGTATGTCGCATATTGGCCCGGCAAAGATAAGGACAAGTCAATTATCAGTTTTAGGTCGCACATTGACCTTATCCCTGTGGTAGACAATTTAATTTTAGTCAATACCTTGTGGTGTAAAAATCAAAAATCCTTATAACTTCTAAAAACATTCAGGTTAAACATTTATTATTTATTTTTGAATTTAACTATATTTTTTTATGAAATAATTTTGTATTTAGGTATAAATTATGAGCTTATGTATTATGCTAGATAATATTCTGAAACACGTCTTATAAAGTTATACATCTACATCATTCGTTTCATAACATATTGTTTTCATTGATTAAAATAACGAAAAATGAATTTTGTATGTAATAAATATAATTATCTTGAACCCCAAGTGTAATTCTAATCGAAATGTTAGTCACACTTACTACTTACTGCATATATATTTTACATTCAAATAGCCATTATGATATATTTATTAGTGACTCATAATTTTATTGCTATGATTAATTTTATTATATTTATTTTATTAAATGAGTACATATTTGTAATGATATTATCACAGTACAGTTATAAATGTATTGGACACTGATTATTATCAAAATGCCAAAAAAAAAAAAAACATTTGACTGTATAACATTATTTTAAATTCTTTAATAATACTAACTCACACAGCAAAAATAATATTAACCTATAACTTGTAGGTGTATTCTTAAGCACCATGAATATTTTAGTACACGAAAATTCTTTTAGAATTATATGAATATTGTTATGAAACATTCTTGAAATGATACGCATAACTGAATCTCCTAAACTTTTAGTTGTAAGCAGTAAACATAATTTACTTATCTACAAATAAATAATATATTATACCAAAATTACAATTTACAATTTTTGATTCAAATTCTTCAAGAGTAACTTCTCTTTCAATAGGCAATGTCGTTTATATAAAAATTATTTAAGTCACTATAAAATGATGAACTGAATATTATATTAGCATTTCCTATCAATACTTCAATATATTTTGAAATTTTTTTTTGATATGCCAAATTGTTAATATCAAATATGATGTGAGTTAATGTAGATAATATGAGTTTTTGAAAAAATTTGTAGTTTAGATATTCAATGACTAATGATAGATTTTAAAATCAATTGTTACTTGATATTGAGAGGGACTTATCTAGTATTATTAATTTTTAATATATTTGCTTAAAACGTAGACTTTAAATTTGATACTATTGGTAATAAATTCCTATTTAAAATGTTTTTTTTTTTTATATTTAATTCAAAAATGATACATGGTATATTAGTTATTTATGTTAATCTTTAACATATGCTTCTTTAATCCTTTTTATATTTTGTTCCTTAAAATTGTTTCCAAAAAGAAAATTAATCATGCTACACCTATGCTCTTGTGCATAACCAAACAAATTTAGTACCAAGTACCAATATTGAACGTCGGAAACAACCAAAGAATTGGAATTTAAGGAAAATAAGTTCAAGATTTTCTTTGAAACTATAGATATTTATATTTTTTTTCCTAGATAACTATTGCATAACTAATAAAAAAAATATTGTTTTAGGTACTTATCTAGAAGCTAAAAAATTCCAAATCATCATCTCTTATCAATGTATATGGATACTCGAAAAAAATTTAAAAATTAAGGAATGATCAAATTTCTATCAGGTATGGAATAAATAATTAAGATTTACATGATAACATGACACCTGATGATATTGATGTAATAATTATCTAATTATTTTTTTTATATAATTTTTAATAGGAATTTAAAATTATTTTATTATTTTACTATTATTTTAAACTACTGTTCAGGCTAATTTATTGAGTTTTATTTTTATGCAATACATTATTTTAAAAGCATTTTATACATTTTTTTATATACTGTAAAAATGGCTATATATATATATATATATATATATATATGTATTTGTTGTTATTAAGTAGTTACTTTTGAGGCTATTTGCATAATATCTTGTATTTGTGTTCTTGTTATTAAAATTTTTATGAATTGTGATCACAGATGACAAGTAAAAATTATTATTATTTTATTACCATTATAAACTATTAACTAATTGAACAAAATAAATAAATAAAAATAATATTATTATATAGTAGTAAATAACAAAAGAATTCTTGTTGTATTTAATCTGAGATCTAAACAGTTAATTAATAGGTAAGTAGATATTTAATAATTCACAATTACTTAATAATTGTTATAAAAAAATTACCTTAATTGCAAAATCTATAAAACCAAAGTAACAAACTATAATTAATAATTATGTTATATAAATTTATAAAACCACCTTATATTTAGATAATATATAATTTTCTCGGCATTCACTACTTATTTGTGACACTTTATAGTTACAACAATTAATAAAATCAGTTACTGTTTTAGAAATAGTTAAATGGCAAAACAGTGGGCAGATGAAAATATAATTTTAATAATTATAAAAATTAAATTGCTCAAACTAATTGTTTTACTTTAAAATTAATTTTTATGATTTTATTTTTAAATCATATATTCATCACCTTATTATATAAAATTAACAAATTTATTAAGACCTATAGTGACATGGTTATTAGTTATTAATGTTTAACACATAAACATAATATATGGTTGTTATAAATGACTTACCAAAAACCTAACATTTGTTTTATTGATTAATATTAATATAGTGTGAAATTGGTTCTGTATTTTAGATTTGGTCAATAATTGTGTTATACTAATCTGTGTATTTAACATTTTACATAGGTAGTATATATAAGAAGGCATGTAAATCCACAGTATTTAGAATGTTACGCATTAGTTTTCATTGAAATATGCATGTATAATTACAAAAATAAATATAATACCTATCTATAAATATAATATTATTATATATGTTCGATGAAAATAAAACAAAATATTCTAAAAAACTTATTTAAGTTCATAAGTGTCATTAATATATTTATAAATATTTATAAGTATAATTAATAACAATAAATACCTTTATAAATTAGTTCATTGGTATCATAGATTCTAATATTCTATCCCAAAATCCTTGAATTACATGTATTTCCACGGTAAAACAATATATCTACTTTAACGTTACAGTTAAGAAAAATAATATTAGTATTGAGTAAAAATATTAAAAAAATATGTATAATAAAAATAGTGGTTTGCGTATGATTTAATAGCGTAATATTTATTACGATGATATTGAAAATATAATTTTAACTCATCTTAATTCTAATATAGACAATGTCGATTATTGAAATATGAAATATTAAGTACAACAAAAGCGCAACATATGTTGATCACACTATTTTCACCATTAACATAAGAAAATGTTCAGAATGCAAAAATTCAAAAACTTTGTTATAATGTTGCAAATAATGTAGCCAATGAAGGTATCAATGAATATTTATAAAAAAAAGTGTAATAAATTATAAATGATTTAATGCAATATAATTTTTTTTTTAAATTAACAATAAAGATTGATAATATTATTTTTAATTTTAAATCGATAACCGTTTGTTAAAACTTATTATTATACATTTTATAAATTCAATTACATACGTATTTTGGATTAACCTGTTTAGGTGAAATCATATTTTCTCACAAGAAATTGATATTATCTGAATGCCTAGATACAATAGAATTCTTATTAATTAAATAATTAGATTTTTTATTTACATTATTGAAAATACTTTGTTTAAGATACAAAGGCATTGCATTAAAATTTGATGGACCTAAATAATCCAAAATATGTTTACTAATATTTTTTTTTGTATAATCAACTTGTAGATCATACGCTCTACATTCAGGTTTATTGATATATTTAAGACTGATAATTTTAGAGATAATTAATATGGAAAATTGTTTATACAGAAACCTGATTAGCGAAACTTTTAATTCTTTATAGCTGGAAACTGAAGATCCTTTTAAATCATACTTATTTTGACAGATTCTCACTGCTTGATTCTGTTATGTTATTAAAGGCCTCATTGCATTGTCAGCACAATCTCTCATTACTATTAAACCATTTTGCAAAATTGAATAAGTATTCATTTGTAATATATATTACAATTATATTAATATGAATATATTTTCTACATTATACCTTTAGCCATTAAAAAGGAATATTCTCTTTGTCATGCCTATAGCCGCATATGTAGTGGTACCAAGCCATAAAAATTGACTTTGTGCTTGGTGTAGTACAAAATTTAAAAGTGTGTTATTTAAATCAGTGGCGTAATTTGGAATTGGTTCTAGAGTGGGATTGGGATATAAGTCTATACTATCGTTCTAGTGGGGCTGTGCCCCCCCCCCAAAAAAAAAAAAAAACACTATCAATGACCATTAAATCTCATAAATCACAATATTATATTAATTTAATGTTATAAATTAAATGAGGTACATGGTATAATAATGGTTTTCAAAGACAATAAAGTAAACAATAAAATAAAATATATTTTTTATAAATTAGGTATAATATAAAGTCAATTTTCCTTTTGTTTTTATCGCCAAAATATCCTTGTACGCCATTGGGGTTCATCTTAATATCCTGATGCACTGATCGTAAGTCTATTCAACCGTTTCTATTAAGTATTTACTATTTAGTTAGAAAAAGTTCATAATTATTATTTAATTTAATAAAAAAAATAATGATTATTACTCGTTTTATTATACTAGACATTGGTGTTACACTGTTTCTCAAGGTTTACAGCACGGACTAAGATATCTTACAATAATATAATATTCGAAAAATAGTTAATACCTTATATCACAGAATAAATAATATTGTGTTTTCATTTACTACGTTTATATGTAAGAGTTAATGCGCATTAACTCATTGCGCATTGAGTTAGTCCCAGAATTTGGTGTATATAAACGTATTAAACTGATGTGAATTTATTATTTAATTCGATTCGTCAAATCGTCAAATTTATTATAACTCATAACAAACCATAACAAATTATTTTTATATTCGATTTAATATGGTTACGGACAATAATTTCAATTCACAAACAGCTGTATTAATAATTTTAAATAAAAAAGATGGACGTATCAAAAAACATACTAAGGCCATACCACACAATAAGAATAATATGAAAGTATTTTTCCCGAAACTAAACGTCAAAGAAACCAAAATGTATCAGAAATTAATATTCGTATAAATGCACAGTATATTCACATTGCATATGGTATTTCTTAAATCTACTAAGTATTTTATGGATAACATTTATGAATGACTTGTACAATAGGTACAATAATAAATTATAACCAGGGTCAGACTGCTTTAAAAGGTCTACCGTGCATTTTAGTATAATTAATAATTTTTATCCTTGTACTAGTTATTGGCTTGCAACGAATGACTGTCACGATGGATTATTATTGCAACGAAATATGTTAGATATTGCGTGTGAATAAATTATTTACAATAGGTATTTTGGTTGTTTATTTATGGTGTTGTAAGTTCGAGTATTCGGTGTGTATGACAATATATATTTGGAAGTTTAATTAATTTAAATTAATTTAAATTTAATTAAAAAAGTTTTTTCGAAACTATTATTTTTTTTTTACTCTAGTTAATGCAATTATATACAAAAGAGTATTCGATCTCTGTTTGCTGAAACAAAATCACTGTATTATACTATTTTTTTTTAAATTTATTCTTAGTACTTACATCTAAATTGTGATACAAAGAGAAAACAAAAATGTTTAAGATTTTAGATATTATAATTTTTGCTGAACGTTAATAGACAATTTTTATATATTATAATATTTATAATATACGATAAATATAAGATATAAATATGATAACGACTGTTGTACATTAATATACATCCGTTTTTAAATTAATTATCACATTGAAAATTAACGTCATTCATAACTAATCAACATAAACTTTGTACGCATATGACGTGTACTGTAATTAGTAAACCAAATGACATGCAAATAACAATACAAAGATACGACCAAAATTATAAAAATTATTTATTTATTTATTATTTCTATATAAAACATAAAAAGGTACTACCAAACAAAACACACGTTAAAGTTTAGCTATCAGGAGTAACCTATTCATTCACTACTGAAATATCCATAATGCGTTATATAGCAACTATATAGTTCTAATATATTTTATATTTATTTATAAAATAAATGTTTTTTCTTGGTTTTATGAGGTTTTGAAATACCAGGTATTTATTATTTTATATTAAAATAAATCAATTAAATTAAAATGATACCTAATATATTTATATTTATTTTTTCTATATTATATTAGCCACACATTATACATGTTGTCATATGTAATGAAAATATGGAGAACTTATCTTAGTGTAATAAAATAAAAATTATTTACAACAATGTGATGTAAGTCTTAAATGCTAGTCTTGATGACAACCAGACGGTATGGGAAACATAGGTTTTATATCATTCAGCTTTTGAGGTGACACGAGCGCAGTCGGTTTAGCATATTGCACTTTATGCTTTGTAACTATAACCCATTCTATCTGATGTTGGTTCGTATTTTTTTGATGATCTTGATTTCGTGAAGAAGATGATTGATCGTTATTGGGGGTCTTAATGACATGCTAGTTTGACGTTTGCTCATATTATTTTGATGATCTTGATTTCGTGAAGAAGATGATTGATCCTTATTCGGCCTAGATGACATGCTGGTTATCTAATAAAAACTGATAAAATCGTAACAATATTTATTTTCAACTTGAGCATATTGTTTACAAGTAAATTATAGTTAATCAGAAATAACAGATCGTAACCGATTCTGTTGTACAAATGGACATTATGTTTAGTTTATTTTTCACTAATTAAATAGTTATTTTCTCATGATGGTTAGTATAGTTCCGCCTAAGATATTATAATATTTGGATATGTTTGGTTGTGACTTGTGATTCTCGAGGAGTTTGTAATAACATTAGGCACCAACCAAAATGTAAATATTTTCGGATGATTTTTGGGTAGCATAAAATTATGAATTATGATAAATACCAATTTATTTTCAAATTGCAATAATGAATAATTAAGATATTATATACAATAAATAAATAAATAAATAAATAAATATTATTTACGATTTGAAAGGGACCGTAAAACGTTTACGGGCAATATAAACTACAGTTTTAAAAATTTTTTTATTTACTGGTGTATTTTTTATGTATTATATTTTATATCTATATAAGATAAAGACAGTATTTACGAAAAAATATGATTATTTTATCTTTATCGCAATTTACCGTCGTTACAACGACATATGTATGATATATATATACATATATTTACTATTACTATCTTTGCCACACGAACATTTAATTGATTTGTATTTTATACCTATATCATTGCGCACTAGTGATACTATTATTATGATTATTATCGCTTGTATACCTCGAAAAGTACTATGAAGCTTAGATACATAGTATATATCTATTGGGCAATTATATCAATACAAACAAATTTTGTCAATATCAGCGACGACTCATCGAATTAGGTGTTCAATATGCTCACGCACAATGTACTCAACATAGTTACGTAACATAACTTATCGAATATTTATCCACAGTGTCCATTGTAACCTATGGATAATTTATGCGAGAAGTTGCATCCCGCATGCGCACATCGATCGTCGCTAATATAAAAACATCAACCTTACCTTTGCTCTCGGTGAGTTCCATAAAGAACATTGTTCAACTTGTCAAGCTGATGTAGATCTCAGAGCTGAGTCAAGGGCGAAAAGTGAGAGCACAGCCAAAAAGAAAATGGCGAGACTTTCAGATGCGAATTATGACCATTACTGCTGACTTTAATATATACCAAGAATTAGATTTTCTGAAGGCAATCGCGCATAAGGCATAATATTGTTTTGTGAAATTATTTTGTTTGTTTTTTTTTATTATTGGTCAATTTATATGTATCACTACAATATTATTTCAATTAATTAATTTTTATTTTTATGTGTATTATAATTTATATTCGAGTTTTCGGATTTTCGAGAAAAATACCATTCGGGCCAAATACCGGTAACAATTTGAACGTTAAATGCTTATAAACAAAAATTGTGACTAACGATTTTTAATTTTTTTTTACTCTGATATAGGTACAACTTATAATAATCCTTGTATTAAATTTTAATGATTTTTTGGATAGCCAATTTTGCTTATAGTCATTTCAAAAAAAAAAAAAGTCTTAGAAAAATCGAATATTTCAATTGTCTAGAAATAGGTTAAAAAATATTTAATCGTAAATAGATTACTCTAATATAAACATTTGGTGAAGATTTCAATGATTCGTTTTTGAGTTACAACAAAATCAAAAAATCGATTTTTTCAGAAACATACATAATTAAAACGACATAATTTTTTACGAACAATTATAGTTGCATATAATTTTGTTTTTGTGTTTATTTTTAATATTTTTAAAATAATTATCCAAAATCAGAACATTTAAAATTTTTGTTTGACAAAAAAAACCAAGTTTTATACTTTAATCAGCAGGGCGAGAATTAAACATGTAAAATTAAAATTACATTATAAATATTAATTACGAAATATACTATAAAACATGCATTTTTTGCAAAAATATTCATTTTATTCAATAAATGCAATAAAATGCATTTTATCCAAAATATGCAAAAACATGCAGAATAAAAAGTTGTGACTTGTGATTCTCGAGGAGTTTGTAATAACATTAGGCACCAACCAAAATGTAAATATTTTTGGATGCTTTTGGGTAGCATAAAATTATGAGTTATAATGAATACCAATTTATTTTCAAATTATAATAATGAATAATTAATATTATATACAATAAATAAATAAATTGATATTATTTACGATTTGAAAGGGACCGAGGAACGTACATGGGCAATATAAAAAAATTCGAAAATATAAATTAATTAACCGTTGTCTATAAATATATATCTCGTAATAGAAATATTTTCGTCGGACATTGTATTTTAATAACTTATTATAATATATTAACAGAGTGTAAACTTACAGATTGAATCGAGTGTTGACTGCAAAACTGACACGAACGTTGGTGATCGACACTCCAAAAATTAAATTTTGCTAAAACACCAAACAATAATAATAATAATAAATATAATCATATAGTGAGTAGAATATTTCATCTAAATATTTAGATGATATACCTAGAAAATGACGCGTCGCTGCTTTCGTCCAAAAAAACTGAATAATACTTAACACACTATTATTGTTTCAAACAAATGTTTTAAGCTGTCGGCTAACACACTATAAGATCAATCGTACGGTCATAATATCGAGGTTTATATATAACTTATTTAAATGTCAATAATAACCACGTGGTTGGGTATTGTCTAGTATTTGTAGATAACAATAACACATTTACGCATGTATTAGTCAATCATCATCGATATAATTTTTCTGATCACATAAAAATTAGATTTAGAAAATAATCAGTGTCCAATACATTTATAACTGTACTGTGATAATATCATTACAAATATGTACTCATTTAATAAAATAAATATAATAAAATTAATCATAGCAATAAAATTATGAGTCACTAATAAATATATCATAATGGCTATTTGAATGTAAAATATATATGCAGTAAGTAGTAAGTGTGACTAACATTTCGATTAGAATTACACTTGGGGTTCAAGATAATTATATTTATTACATACAAAATTCATTTTTCGTTATTTTAATCAATGAAAACAATATGTTATGAAACGAATGATGTAGATGTATAACTTTATAAGACGTGTTTCAGAATATTATCTAGCATAATACATAAGCTCATAATTTATACCTAAATACAAAATTATTTCATAAAAAAATATAGTTAAATTCAAAAATAAATAATAAATGTTTAACCTGAATGTTTTTAGAAGTTATAAGGATTTTTGATTTTTACACCACAAGGTATTGACTAAAATTAAATTGTCTACCACAGGGATAAAGTCAATGTGCGACCTAAAACTGATAATTGACTTGTCCTTATCTTTGCCGGGCCAATATGCGACATACTACCAATGTCTGTATTTCCCTATATAGCTACACGACCAAGATCTATAGAAAAAATATAGATCTTGATACATGACATGGGGAAATATGTTTATTTGTGTGTAGAGATATACAAACCTGATTGTAACCCGTTCTGCATTCAGTTACGAGGTTTAGTAAGTTTAAATACGCCGTTATTGTGAGTTTTAGTAAATTTGTGAATTTTATTATGAGTGCTGTAATAGGATACCTATAATAACATATTATACACGATAAAAAAATGTCTGTATAATTCTTGCAAGACCGAGAATTATTACCATCACTAAATGAAAATAATAATCGTTGTACCAAAGTTAGAAATAACGAAGAGTGTGGTGGAATTATATTAAAGGAATGTGAGAGAACGAGTAAAAAACGAAACTCAGATAGTACCTTTAAAAAATACATTTCTTTTAAGTGTTCAAAAAGAGGTTGCCAAACTTATTGTTCAATTCGAAAACAAAATCAATTTTTCTTACTTAGATTTGAATAATACATGTCACAGTAATTTATTATTAACCGAGATAATGGAATTAGTATGGCATTGGACATATTTGGTACCAGTTCATCAAGTTGTACAATTTACTGACCAAAGTAAGAATACAGTTGTCGATTGGTTTAATTTATGTCGCGAAGTGGCTATTTATAAAATTGATAAAACATAAATGAATTAAGAACTATAATAACTATTAAAAATGCAATATACATCAATACGACGATACCTACATATATCTATATGTATAGGTCGCACACTGGACCGAAAATATATGTGTAGGTCGCACATTGGACCAGCGTGGTGCCTAATAAAATAAATGATTATTACTATGTGTAGTATTTCAATAAGAACTGACGAAATTGATCGTTAAAAAAATTTTTCTTTTACGATCGGCCGTTAAATTAGAAAAAAATTAAAGGAGCAAAGTATATTATAACCGCTCTGCTGTAGAGTAGATATCGAGTGAACCCCTTTCTTATGTATAAGTCACTGCAGTGATGTACCTTTATTGCTAGGAATTAACTAAATTAAATTTTTTATCATAAACTATCCTGTAGTGTCGTCATTTTTTGGTAATGGGGGTGATTCTGTCGAAACTCTTAACACTTTAATTTTAAAGACCGGTACACCATAATTATTGTAATATAAACCTATATGTGCTGAATCGCGAACAAAAAATGCATAGACAAAAAATCCGTTTATAAAAGTTGGATAACAAACTAACAAAAATATAACGGAAATCCACTATACTTATACCTATAGTACCTATAGTAATGAAAATTTATATTATTTTAGATTCTGAACGGAGTGATGTATTGATTTTACAATGATGTGTGTTTTTAATCACGGTTAGGAGTATAAATAATACTTTGATTTTTGACTTCAGCCCCTCTTTGGCAAGGAAATTGAATCTAGTTGGTACTTCGTGGGGTCAAAGTATTCAAAAGCGCCGGAAAAAAAACCCTAAAAAAGTTACGGATAAACAGGAAATTTTACACATAACCGCTTTTTGACAAAATCGATTTTTTGATTTTGCTGTAATTCAAAAACATCATTGTAAATACTTGAAATTTTCATCAAATGTTTATATTAGCGTTATCTATTTAAGATTAAATTTTCTTAATATGTTGGCATTTTTAAGCTTTTTATAGACAATTGAAATATTCGATTTTTCAAAGTTTTATTTTTTAAATGACTATAAACAAAATTGACTATCTAAAAAATGTTTAAAATGTAATACAAGGTTTATTATAAGTTGTACTTATCGTAGTAAAAAAAAAATTAAAAACCATTGGTCACAATTTTTGTTTATAAGCATTTAAAGTTCAAATGTTTACAAAATATATCAAAATCGGGATAATTTGCAATGAATTTTGAAGTTGAAAATTCATAAAACTTTCGTGATTTATACCTGAGATTAAAAAACGCAATACAAGATTATCCATAAGTTTTCCTTCGAGTAACTGTAAAAAAAATTCCAGCTTCAATATAGAAAAAAAAAATTATGAGCGTATGAAATTTATTATTTACGAAATCAAGTAAAATAACGATATATTACAATTTATTATTTAAATATAGGTAATAATATAATATTATAATATATGCTACTAAGTATCCGAGACTGACAAATCATCTCCGTTCAGAATCGTTTTTTGTATACAATGAATACATACATTACATTCAAATTTAACACAGTATCCATTATAGTGGCATACTCATCTCCGTCTTTACTATACAGCAGAGCGATATCTTCTTTTTTTGTTTTTAGTTTTAGTTTAGTTGACGTGTTTATACATAAAATAAAATAAAATTCATTGTTTATTGAAATGTATTTAATTAAAAATACATTTTGATATTGTTGTTCCTAAAATATCCTGTGACTGTATGTTACATAATATTTGAAAATACATGTATCTACGCATCTATTAAAATTAATAATAAATTACTATATTATAAAATGAAAAAAAGAAAATGCGGTTTCGATTTACTTATTGGAGTATTACTAATTAAAATAATAATTATAATAGTATTATTAATTTTAATCAAAATTTAAATAAGTTATGGAAATACTTAAAAATAAATGTTAATGAATGTATGACTATCGTTTTAATATTAAAAACCATTCATTAAAACTATAATGAGAGTATAATATATTGGCCCTTTAAATATCTACAGGGTTATTCCAATTTGAGCTACAATTGGGTTTCTCGATAATTATACCCAATTGTAACGTAAAGTTTTTTTTTAATTAAAATAAGTGATTTACCTATATCAGATTTTAATAGTTTGGTTTATACTTTAGAATACTAAAATATTCAATGTGCTTAAGAATACACCTACAAGTTATAGGTTAATAATATAAGGATTTGATTTTTTATTAGTATAAATAATAATAAAAGTATATATTTTAATATTTTGTTTCAGATACACACGAAATACTCATATTAAGTATGGAATGACCCTGGAAAAAGAAATTGACTGTGAATTAGGCACTTGGTTTAACACATGCTATGCCATTACATGGCTTTTTATTGCAGACTGCAATTACAATGATTTAAGTATAATACTTTAATTTGCATTTAAGGACATTACTCAAAAAAACTTTATTACAATATTCTAATTAAAATTATTCAACCACTTAAAATAATTTTTTTGCAATTAATAATGCAAATCTTAATTTTTAAAATATATTAGTATTATAATAATATTACAGTAACATTTTAATAGAAAATTAAATATTGTTGCAATATTATTTTTGCTGTTTGAGTTAGTATTATTAAAGAATTTAAAATAATGTTATACAGTCAAATGTTTTTTTTTTGGCATACAATTTTGTAATAATATTACTTTTATTTTTCTGAAATTATAAGTAATCTATACTATCTCAAATGAAAGTATAGTGTCTTATTTCAGTTGTGATGAAAATAGTTTGGTTTATATTTCTAGAATTTAGACAATATGGTAATTAGAATTTATTATTTTTGAGTTAATAAAACATAGATGTATGATATAAAAAAAAAAAAAAAACATGACACTAAGATGAATTTAATTGTTATACAGCAAATAAATTTGGTTATTTGTTTAAAATACAAAAACAATCTATAGAATAAGACTAATGAATGGAAATATGGAATGTAATCAAAAAAATACAGTTATAATAAAAAAAAACAATATTTATTCACCTCCACGGTATAAGAGAAAGTCAAAAAAGTAGTGGTCGGCTAAATATCTAAATTATATGAGTCACATAACAAGGATTATGAATTATTTAATATACATAATCTTGAATAAAATTAATAGTTAGGCCAGTTATGTATGGTTAAATGGTATCATATGGTTATAATTTGCCTTATCGATGTGATAGTAAATAAATGCTAGTGTTGACTTGCACCTCCGGTATTGATTTAAAATTATGTGGAAGTATCAAACATTTAATTGGTAAAAATTCACCTAACTTATATTTGCATACTCATAGACAAATAAAGTTGATAATCGCCTTAATTGTCTACAACTTGTCACTAATTTTACTCTTATAGTTAATGTAATTGATATGCTACTAAAATTCAAGCTAGCAAATATAGTTTCTGTACAACCATAGTTAGGTTGTATTAAAATCAATGGCTAAATACATACTTGTTTGAATATATTCTATTTAAAAAAAAAAATGTAAGCTTATTAAGTCTAAAATTTAGTTACTTTTACTAATGTTAACAGTTGCAATAAATTACTTCTTAATAGTTTAAACTTACATACATTTTACAATAATTATCCATGAGCTTTTTTAAAGAAAAATGCTTCTGAATTTTATATTCAACTACAGGATTGTCTATACCAAGTATCTTTATAATGATGTATTCAAGGGCATCCTAAAATACAAGATATTTTTTAGTATAATTTGATGTTTAAAAACCAGAACCGGTTCTAGGGGGGCCAAATTTCATATTTTAAACTTATCATAATTATTACATGTTTTTTTTTTTTAAACAAATTGAATCTTTTGTTTTGAATCACACAAATATTTCAAATTAAATAGTTTGGATTCAATATAATCACACTGATAATGATTAAGAAAAGACATTTGTCATATTATACTTTCGATTTATACGATAAGGTAATTACTAAATTACATTAAACCGCCCTAATTATAGAAGCTTATGTATATAAATGAATGACAGTAAACCATTGTTTTACTTTGTCTTATACAAAAAAAATATATATATTTACAGTTATTAAATAGTACAAAAAAAAAAATACATAATTAGGATTGAAAATTATCATCTTATATTGGATTTTAATAATTAATAATACTAATAAGATGTAAGCCTATTATAATTTTGATAAAAAAAAAAAAAATGGATTACAACTATATTATAAATCGCTGACTTGGTATAATTTGTTGATGACCTCATGTAAAAAAGTTTTCATAATTGAAAACATGTACAATTTGTTTGATTGAATATTTAGATATGTTAGTCTGTACTATACACATTTTATACTTACTGGGAGTTACTAAATATTGTAATGATGAAAATAGTTTGAAAATGAAAAAAAAATAATAATTGTTAACTTTAATAACCACAAATCAAAAAAATGTTTGTTGTAGTTGAATATTCATATAACACCGTCATCACTTCCATTTATTTAAAATGTTTGAGCTGCTGAATAAACTAATATTATTACAAAAATTAAAACAAATCCATACACCTAAAAATAAAAAAGTATAAACAATTATTGTGAAAAAATATCTTTTAATGTATACTCAGCTTACTTCATTTTTTTAAAACTTACGAAACGCGTTATTATTAGAGTTAACAATCATAAACCATAAATTAATAACTATAAATAAGATAATTTACTAAATTACATTATACCGCCCTAATTATAGAAGCTTATGTATATAAATGAATGACAGTAAACCATTGTTTTACTTTTTTTTTTTTATTATTTACAATTGTATTATACATTTCAGTCATAAATTCACGACATGACAGCATCCATTTTATTAGAATCATCAGATTTGTCTTCTTTATCATCTAAAAAAAAAAAAAACATTAAAACATTTATTAAGACAATATTAAGTGATATTAAAAACTTAAAATACAATTTTATCGATAATGTTATGAATAAATTATATGACTTTAGGAAAATTTGTTTTAAATGTGAATACAACACTGTCTATACATCATGTTATATAAACAAACGCAAGACCGTTTCATAAAACTATAAGAGAACATAACTTTATTAGAAACTCACAGAATCTACTTAAAATATATGTATATATATAAAAAAGATAGAATTAGAAGAATATAATTTGTCATACCGCTGTAAGTGACATTATATTATAAATTAATCATTATCTGCATGAATAATAAAATAAAATGTCAATACATTGGTAATATAAAAAACATTTTGTAAATTCAATACATCATGTATATTATACTGAACTGTAAATAATTAATAAACATATTATATAAAATCATTTTTTAAAAGAAAAAATTTAGCAATCGCTTATGAAGCGCCTACATTTTCAACGTCCAAACGAGATCTCGAATTGTAACGCCAGATAGTAAAAAACACCTTTGAAAATGTATTTTTGGCTAAAAACTAGAGTATGAATTTTTTTTTTAGTTGACAAAAACTGATGTATACAATGAGAATTTAAAAATTGGCAATTAGCCACTGCATTATGATAGCACGTTTTTGTTTATGTTGAGAGATTCATATTAAAAATAATTACCTGTTATAATATTAAATTTTGGTTCATTGACTTCTATCCTATTCGAGTCCAAACATGCTTGTTTTCTAGCAGGTATGACAGTTTTATAAGATCTAAAACAAAAGTAATAATATTATATACA
The DNA here is from genome assembly GCF_003676215.2 of Rhopalosiphum maidis. Classification (NCBI taxonomy): domain Eukaryota; kingdom Metazoa; phylum Arthropoda; class Insecta; order Hemiptera; family Aphididae; genus Rhopalosiphum; species Rhopalosiphum maidis. The sequence continues at coordinate 47,436 of NC_040880.1, read as the reverse complement.
TATTAAATACTATATTATTTATATTATACATTATATAAACCAGTTGCAATACCTATTATCTTTTCGGCCACCACCCCCTACACCAGGAGCCATGCTTTCATCTTCACTGTCGCTAAATTCATTATCAGGTGAAATTTTTTTATCTGTAATAGATTGAGGATTCCTTTCATCTGGGTTAACATTATCTTCATCGTCTGACTCATTGTGTACTCCGTCTTCGGGGATAGCTAATAACAAAAATAAATATAAAATAGTAAGTAGTTCATTTAAAAGTTTATATCACAAAACATTAACTATATAATTACAATTATAAGTATAATACTATTTACCTTGGACTTGAACTCCTGGGGCGTGAGGTAGCATTTGTAAGTTTTCAAAGAGACGGTTTTTAATTTTTTCCAAATACTTTGTAGTATTTCTATTTTTCATATTCGAAGGGCTGATATGAAGTTTAAAATCGGGCCCAAAATATTCATAATAGTCATTATTCGGCAATTCATTAGCAATTTCAGCTCCTAAGGCCACAGCTGTTTCATATGTCCAACATCGAGATACATTTCGAATAGTGTAACCACCTCCGCCGACCATAAGAAAGGGTAACCCATAACGTTTTACAAATTCAACACATTTGCCATGACCTAAAAATGTTCGTTTACAGTTTTTAAGTTTGAAGTTTATAAATTAATAATGTACACAACTCTCATACCTTTAACAGTTAGATTAAAGCATCCAAGCTTGTCTCCTGTAAGTGAATCCGCTCCACATTGTAATACAACTGCACTAGGTTGGAACGTCTCCATTACTTTAGTAATTATTGGTACGAATATTGATTCATAACTATCATCATCCATTCCATCTCTTAAGGGAATGTTAACTGCATAGTACTTTCCTTCTCCAGCACCAATATCCTAAAATAATAATACAAATTTAATATTGTTATCAAATAATTTATTTAACAGACAATATAAGAAAATTTAAAATCAAGTATATTATAGGTACTCTGTGTAATGAAATAAGCGATAGCTGATAAGAGACTTTAAAAGTAAAATAAACTTAACATTTTTTAATGCATGATAGAAAAAAAAAAATTAAGCAATATATTAGTTTGATACATGATCTATCAAATTATAAAACTATGATAATTATCATTAGAAAAGTATTGACGGGACCTTATAAAAACAAATTTATTTGAACGCTAATATTGCAACCATTAACAGAGATTAAACAAATTAAGATATTAAAAATTAAATTTCACTATTCATTGACTTACTCCGAGATCTCCAGTACCAGGAAAATATTTGCCATGTTTGTGGAATGAAACTGTCATAACTCTATCAGTTGTATAAAATGCTTCTTCGACACCATCGCCGTGATGGACATCAATATCAATGTACAACACTCGTTGATGGTATTTAAGCAATTCTAATATACCAAGTACTATATCATTAACATAGCAAAAGCCACTGGCTTCAGATTTTTTTGCGTGATGAAGACCACCTCCCCAATTGATACAAATATCTGCAGATTGTTTATTTAATTTTACAGCTGCTGCTACTGAACCGCCCGCAGATAGCTGACAAAATTTGTACAAACCATCAAAAACTGGACAATCTTCATCAACATTGACTGTGGAAAAAAAATAATAATAACCATTTTAACAATTACATTTGATTTTAGTAAAAGTGACAATATACTTACATCTTTGCATTTGCATGTTATAATCGTTAATATTATCAGGACAAATACTTTTTAAAAACTGTATGTACTCATCACTATGAAATTTGGTCATTTCTTTTGCATTAATTTTATAAGGTCTCTAAAGTATTATAAACATTGATTTTATAAGTAATTTAAAAATATCATCAAGACTAAATATTATTTTGACTTACAGATATTTCCATTTTTTGGTATAAACCATAATTTAAAATCAAATTATGAGTCATTGAAATCCTATGTGGCTTCATAGGATGACCTTGTCCATAATAATAGTTTCCTATGTCACCTGTAAAAAATGTACAACGGTAAATTAATTACATTAAATAGCCGTTTGAAATTGATAGAAAAAGTTTCCTATCTATTAAAAGACAACACATAGACTTCTATAATAATTTAATTACTCAACTACCTTCAAACAGTAAGTAATTAAAAATGTGATATTTAGGGGAGATACACATTAATATTAGGTTGAATTTTTATACATCAACAACTCATAGTAAAAATTCACATATTTTTTTTTTTAATTAAAAATATAGGTACATTTATAAAAAAAATGATATCTTTTATCGGACATGGTATCTCATAGAGGTGTATTGTGTATTATATTTAAGTATCAAGTTAATAGGTTATACGAGAAATAAACTACACAACTATGTACTTAATTTATAATACTACAATGATCGTTATAATTTAATTCTGCATGTTAAGAATTAAAATTGTTGACAATATTGTATTATTTGGAATCACTTATTGTACTTTTTTCAAAATTACCTATACAAAATATTGACACCATTTTTTAATTGTATTAAAAATATAATCATTAGTAGGGCACTTTATATGGTTCAGTGATATAAATCGACTTTTCTAAAATTTAGTCTATGTTCAATAAATGTCTCAACCTCTGGGATAAATATGTGTAATTATTGGAATTCACAGATGTAATGATCAAGGTTAACACATCAAAAACGGGGAATAATTAAATTTGTTTAGTGACAACTGATATCAATAACTTTATGTCTGACATAGTATGAAACCATCAAATTTCTAAGAATATACTATATGCAGTTGATAATATTATTATTGAATTTAATTTAGTCTAAACTATCTGGAAGTACAGGCAGTACAAGGACGAATAGAAAAAAAAAAATAAAAACCCAGACTGCAGGCGTAACTGAGTTTTTCTTGACAATCAGAGCACACACACAACACATTTAACATCTATAAAAACGATACTCACTGTCGTAATAGTAACAGACGCGTTTCTTGAATGGTGTGATAGACATTGCGGCGTCCTAAGTCTGACTTGTACTTCTTAGAGTAATCGATATGTGTCCTTGTGTCGTACTGTAAACTAGACCCCCTCAAAAAAGCACGACTAACCGTTGAAGAAAATACCGTGGGAAACGAACGAAAATAAAAATCACGGTATAAAATATGAGAAAAAACCCAAAACGTCAGCGCCGTTGACGAAAAACGAGCGAGAACTGCAGACCGGTGAATAGTGATAAAATAAATTTAAAAAAACTTTCGGCGTCGACAGCAACCGGAAAAATATGTTCAGAGTCAATCGCGAACGGACAGTAAACAAACATACGCTATTGAGATAAACAATGCGGCGGCTGGCCCGATGAACAGGACCGGAGCCGTGCACAGACTAATATATTATAGATAAGGTACTCTCGTTATCGGGTGCAGCATTATCAACGATTGGTCGCCATCTTGTTGGTTGGCAAAATATTATAAATTTCGTATTATGCAGTTATGCACGAAGGCACATGTAAAGTGAAATGTGAATTATTTTGTAAAGTGAAACATTTTAGTTGGTTTTTATATACTAGTATATTATAGAAAATAGTTATTTAATAATAATTCTTTCTTCTATTAATTATGCCAGTGTATTGTGCGGCATACGGATGTGATTGGTACGCTTGGTCGCCATCATGTTGGTTGGCCAAATATTATAATTTATTATTATATTCATTTTTATTTTTTTTAAAACAAATAACTGTAATTCTGTTCTAAAAGTACTATATTATTGAAAATACATTTTAAAAAATGTTTAATGACAAAAAAATATTTTGTACTTAACTTTTAAGCCGGGGACTAATTGTCCGGGTATAAAATTATGACGGGGACCAATTGTCCGGGTATAAAACTATGACGGGGACCAATTGTCTGCATACGATATTTTTTCGCGGGGACCAATTGTCCTAGATGCATGCACGAAGGCACATGTAAAGTGAAATGTGAATTATTTTGTAAAGTGAAACATTTCAGTTGATTTTATATATTAGTATATTATAGGAAATAGTTATTTAATATTTATTCTTTTGTTTATTAATTATGTCAGTGTCTTGTGCGGCATATGGATGTGACAATAGGTCAAAATATTCATTATTTTCGGAAAGTTCAATTTTATGTATTTAAAATTAAATAAACGGTTTGGTACCCATACTCATGATTTGTAATACATAATAAAATAATAAAAAATAACAACAGATACGGGTCGGAAAAGAAATTCCGCCGTACGAGTACGATGTATGCAGAGCCGTGCCGTGGGGGGGAGGGGCTAGGGGCATGGTTTAAAAGGTGCGCCGAAAAATTGAAATGCATAAATAATGATAAATAAAATAGGTGCCGGATATTTTTAATTTTGCCCTGGCCGCTAAATATTAACGGCAAGGCTCTGGACGTATGTATAAGATAAATTGAAAAATCTGAACGAAAAAGGCCATTAAAAAATAAAATGCATATAATAAAATCACTTGGGATGAAGTATATAGAAGTAATCATGATTTTGGGCTTCCTTCGTGAATGCCAAGAACATGATGTTTTCCACATACCAAAATAAAAATAAGCTGTATTAACTCCATCAATTTTTATTCCATAATCCTCATTCACGTAGTAATAACTGTACCAAGTTTATAAATTTATTTTTTGAATAAAAAACAATGTAGGGTTTCATTAAATAGGGATAAAATGTCATCCTAGAAAAACTATTTTCAATATTATAGTCAAAAAAATGAAAACGTGCATTTTAGTTTTTTTTTTTTTTTTTGTTTGTTGAATAACTGTAACTAGAAATTTTGGACTAAGAAAGTTGGTTAACCTAATTAACGTTCAATTAAAATATAGACAAAAAATGATAAGAGTTTAAAATAGGTGGTTGCTGTGCACCTGTCTAATTAAGTTAAAAGAAAAATCTAATACCATAAAACGTATATTTTAATGTCATGATTGAAGTCTTATTCTACATTATTTCAACTAACAAGAGTAATCAGATTTATAATTTTAATTGTAAAAAAAATGTATGAAACAATACCTTCTACCTAAAACTATTTGTTAATCTACTCAAACCATAAGCGGATAGGCCTACCGGGAAACCGGGCATTTCCCGGTGGACCCCTCATTCGTATTTCGGTAATTGGGCATTTTTTAGACTTCTATTTTCATATGGGGGCCCCTTTTTAAAATTTCCCGGTACGCCAAAACTGGCCTATCCGCCTATGACTCAAACATACATTGTTATATTAACTCCCAGTGAAAATCAATGGATACAAAAATTTTTTTTTTTTATCATGAGTTCATAACACTCATGATGTTCTTTTTTTAATAATTCATTTTTGCATTTTTCTTTATTATATTTGTCATCAATTGAACTGTTGTGTAAAATAACAAAAACAATTAAAATTACACGATAATAAGAATGAAAGTTAAATAAACGCATTATTTTAAGTACTAGCAGAAACACTTACACTATTTTAGGTGTGTTTATTTTATTTCTAATAAAACTGTCTAATTTCTCTTTAGTATATTTTATAAACGTTTTGCAATTGATGACAAGCATAGCTTATTTAATAATGCACACGGGCTGCAAACATACGAGAAGTGTCGTCTTCTGGATGGCAACCAATATCTTTTCCATTAAACCAGTCTTCATAGTTTTCGGGTTGTAAACGTCTCACAACGGTTTCCATGTCAATTTTTACATTGTCCTTGCAGCAATGACAAAGTGTAGCTCTTTTCCGTATTCTACCCAACGGAGCGAGGCAGACTTAGACTTAGTCGTTTCAGCCATATTGAAACCATGGTTAAAGCCAGCATGGTATCCATACGGAAAAGTTATTATAACTTCTCTTTTCTCTTGTGTTATCTAAAACAGTTGAATAGAAACAATTAGAATAATATAACGAAATTTCGTATTCAAAATCTTCTACCTTGTCAAATGGAACATTACGTGTAACATTTGTGGATATTAAATAGACATTAATTTATGTATAGGATGTGCGGACATATTGAAAAATCTGAACGAAAAAGGCCATTAACTACTCCTATAAAATACATATAATAAAATCACTTCGGATGAAGTATACAGAAGTTACCATGACGACTTTGGGCTTCCTTTGTGAATGCCAAGAAAATGATGTTTTTCACATTCCAAATATAAAATAAGCTATAATAACCCAATCAATTTTTATCCCATATTCTCATTCACATAGTTCAAAACTGTACCAAGTTTTTTAATATATTTTTTGAAAAAAAAAATCATACAGTGTAGGGTTTTTAATAAATAGTACCAATTTGAAATGTCATGTTTTTAGTCTAAAAACTTTTAGCATGATAAAAAAACATTATTTCAATGATGTTTAATTCTAATATTACAATATTATAGTGTATAATCAAGATAGTTTATTCCTAATCAGTATTTAAATAGATACCCGATAGATGTGTTAACTGTTATGTAAATAAATGATACATTACTGATGCATGTTTTAAAATTGTCCAGCTCTACTACAGTTACTAAGTCATGTATAAACAATTTTCATATCTCACAAGTCTTATGTAAACTTTATTTGACATGATAAGAAAACAAGCTCTCCAAAATAATGTTTGCACTAGTATTCGCAGTTAATACCATTTTAAAATTGTTTATGGTTGAAATGTTCCCATCTAAACTTTACAAACTTTAGGTATATATTGTTTTTCTCATTTAAGATTGCAGTAGTAAAACACAACTGTGGAAAAAAATACGAAAATTTGATAGAAGTATAAAAGCGTTAGGGACCGATTGAACTGGACAAATAGAAGGATAACATAACTAATATCTGATTAAACTTTGTTATTATATATCCAGTAAATTTAAATTTGACGCATTACATTAGAAAAATAATACCAACTAATAAATTGAAATCCATTCAATAACACAGAATAGTTAAAAATAAAATAATAAATATTATTTATTTTGTCTTATACAAAAAAAATATATATATTTACAGTTATTAAATAGTACAAAAAAAAAAATACATAATTAGGATTGAAAATTATCATCTTATATTGGATTTTAATAATTAATAATACTAATAAGATGTAAGCCTATTATAATTTTGATAAAAAAAAAAAAAATGGATTACAACTATATTATAAATCGCTGACTTGGTATAATTTGTTGATGACCTCATGTAAAAAAGTTTTCATAATTGAAAACATGTACAATTTGTTTGATTGAATATTTAGATATGTTAGTCTGTACTATACACATTTTATACTTACTGGGAGTTACTAAATATTGTAATGATGAAAATAGTTTGAAAATGAAAAAAAAAATAATAATTGTTAACTTTAATAACCACAAATCAAAAAAATGTTTGTTGTAGTTGAATATTCATATAACACCGTCATCACTTCCATTTATTTAAAATGTTTGAGCTGCTGAATAAACTAATATTATTACAAAAATTAAAACAAATCCATACACCTAAATATAAAAAAGTAGCCTTTGCATATTTTTAAAAATTTTGTTTTTTTATATTATCACTTTATTTATAATAATATATTATTTTTATATTAAAAATATAATGTTCTATTTTAAACCAATAAATATTTAAAGATTAAACATGTACAATGCTTTTAAGATTAAGCTAGCAGCTTCTTTTTTAAAAATCTTTTTAATATTAATTTTTTTCAATAATATTTTTATTAACAGTAATAAACCTCTATTTTGGTTACAATTAAAAAATTCTATTATTAAGTCGAAATTAAAATGTAAATTAATACTTCTTATTCAAGATAAATTATAAAATAAATTTTAAAAGCAAATTAAATGTAATAAATTTTAATTATTATCCCTTAAATTTTTCGATTTAGTATATCAAACTAAAATTAATAGAATAGCTAGATATTCTATGAAATAACTCGTTAAAGCATAATTTTTATGTATGATTTCATATTTTCTAACATTCGAAGGTATTTCATGAACTACCTAGTTATTTTATGAAATAACGGAATTCAATACTTTATATAGAGATATAAAGTGCAATTCGACTTTCCCAGTCTTTGACGTGAGCGTAACTTAGATATTATTACCTATAATTACAGAAATCGCAACTATTGTATTACCTATAAGTGACGTGACCGCAACTAGTGTACAGCCGAACGCTTTGTTATACTACCGTCTGCCAATATAATTCGTTAAAAGTCGATCACCTGTGAGTGGTGACGTTTATATAAATTAAATTATATAAAGAGAATAGATTTTGTCAAATACGAGTTTTGCATAAACATTTCAGTTATTCGTGATTTTTTTTTAAAAGGCGTTCGCAATTTTTAGAATTATTACATTGAAAAGTAATGAATATAACCATCATGTCCACCCAACACGGTACAAACGAATTGCATACCAAAATAGGTAGACAAACCTTTTTGATTCGCGTTACTATTTCATCTACAGTTAATTATTGTAAGTAGCTCCTAAAGTGATGTTGCCATAATAATTAATAAAGATATGCCAGGTTATATAAAAAATTGAAATTTAATTAGATAGACGTTGATAGAAGAGCATACACCAACAATAATAGTTGGACTTCCAATATAAATTATAATTTTTAGATGATTAGCTACAATGTATAGATTTAAAATTAATTTTTTACCATCAACAGTTTGATCTTTAGGTTAAATTTTTTTTGTTTATAATTGAATGTTTACTAGATGTGATTCTTGCTAACTCATTTATTGATATTATTTTTCATGATGCTTACTATCTGGTAGATAGTACATTTTCACTATGTTTTATCTATATGAATTGTATTTGCTATCATTGTTAGTTAAATTCAATGAACCTATTTTTACTGGATTTTCAATAAATATTTTTATCATTTCAATATTTTTTAGAGTAAACATCACTATTATCCCTTAGTTTTAATTTTTTACTATGAACAAAAATATCATCAGATTAATAATTTACACGTTTAAAATTATAATTTTAATTTACAATAGGTTCTTGAAATAAAATTTTATTTTTAATAACTATTTTTAAATTAAATTTAAGTAACTTTATTGAATCAATTCATAATATACCACCTTTAAAACATTCATACTAACAATTACCATTAATTATTGATTTCTAATAAGACAGAATTAATATGCAATAAACTTAATATTCATTTCTAAAGAATAATTTTTTTTTATAAATTATAAATTGATTAAAACTAAGATTCCAAAATAGAAATTCACCATGACACCACTAATAGAACAATTATTTTTTTCGTGATCATACAATTTTTATTATTATTATAATTTCATAATTTATTATAATTATAAAAATTACTTATACAATACAAATATCTGAAAATCAAATAATTGAATTTATTTGAACTACCTCCCATTATTCTTATTAATACCTTCACTTAATTTTCTTTGTTTAATAGATGAAATTAAATGTCCAATTTTAACAATTACAATTTTTGATTAATATTGAAATTAAATATTACAATTTCCGACTAATTGAAGAAGATAATCAAACTCATATCCCATTTAAAATTAAAATTTGTCTTTTAATTTCATAAGATTCAATTTTACGAGCAATTCCTAATAAATTAAGAGCGGTAATTGTATAAATATTATTAATTTTATCTACATTATATAATAAAAACGTTTAAAGTAAAAAATGTTATCCCTTAAATAAATTTATATTTTGAATTTTTATCATTTAATTGTCTAATCCGTCAATATACTTAAACTAATGAAATATGTTAAATGATTTCGTAGAAAAATTAAACATAAATAAAAATAATGATGAAGGTAAAATTAATCATTAAAACAAATAATAACTAGGGCTATGATTTCTTTACATTTGCATTATATTTCCTTTATAATTTTTTCATAATAATTGCATATCTGTGAATTCCATTTATATTCAAGAGGACGTTATACCCGCATGTGTTGTCTCTGTCTTACTAATGTAGATCATAGTAAATTTTTGTTCAGCAGAACACTTTTTGTGATGTTAGCTTTAATATTTGAGTAAATTTATCTATTATCAAACTTAAAGGTAATAATGTTATCTAGGGCATCTCATAGTCTTTTATTGGTATTTAAATAATTTAAATAAACAACTTAGGTACATATTAGGTCAGATTGAAAAGTTTAATTTTTTCTCCCAGCATTTAAGTAAAAATATATAAAAAACAAAAATGAATTAATCATAACTTTGATTTACAAAATAAAATCTATGGAAATTATTTTCAATTAGTATTAATACAATTTTTTTTTTACAGTAAAATTACTGTAGATGTAAATGAAGTGGTTAATACTGGAATAACTATATATTTGTGTGATGGTGAATCATATGAAATTAATTTGAAAAGAACGAGATACAGTTTGAATCGCGGACTTAAACCCGATCAAATTGTCGGAATAACAAAAATTGACGTTTATAATAAAAAGGACAAATGCAAACGATGAAAGAGTAGATTTGATTGACGCCAAGGATATTTATGAAAAATGGCCCAGCCTAGCGTTAGATTATTATCAAGCCCGGCTATTTTATACATCACCTAAGGGCGAAAAAAGAAAATGGGATAAACTTAAAGTAAATCTGAATATAATTACTTAAGTATTTAAATTTGTATACATAATTGTTTTGTATGAACTTATTTATTAATTTCAAGTATCTATCAAAGTAACACTTCCATTTTTATGCATGATTATTAACTTTACTTTTAACATTGTTATATAATCGCGATACTAGTGTAGCTATATCGATAGTGTTCTACAAATACTATGAGGCATTCAACATATTAAAAACAAACAATTAAGTTAAGTTTATATAACTAGGTATATAATACTAATTTTTACTTTTCAAATAAAGATTTAAAACTGTGAATACTAGAAATTGTTAAAAAAAAAGTTTGTGCTTTCCAGAAGATTTCAAAAAATACTATTAATATTCATTTATGCATTTAAAACCTTAAAATATACATCTCATGTCCTCTTAGAATAATAAAAAATATGTTCTAATTCAAAATACTGTACACTGATTCTTTAATAAATTTAAAACCATTTTATTTTGGTTAAAATTTAAAATTTGGTCACAGACATCAGCTTTAGACAACTTAAGTATAATGTAAAAAAATTGGTTAATGATATTTTTTATTATTAAACATCATTAAGTTAAAAAAAAATACCTTTTCAGTTATGAACCATTTACACGTGAAAAACTGCATGACCAAGTAAACAAATAAATCGTTAAAGGCAATCTTTATTTTAGAATTATATTAAAAAAGTTAGTTTCTCGCCAATAATCAAAAAAAATTTAAATATCAAGATTTAAACAATAATAAATTACTTTTGTGTTATATTTTTGATAAATCTTTCCTAAATATGTGAATCATATCTTCTAATATGATGTAACTATAAAATGCACCATAAACTTTTTTCCGTACATTCTTTGCTAAACAAATCTTTACTTAACCTTGTCACTACATATGCTTATAAAAAATAAAAATGTATGCAGGATGGACAAATATTGAATTATAATACTTAACATGTTTGCTTACTTTACTTACTTTAAATATTTCATAGAATTTTGTAAAAGATTATTAATATCTGTTTATGTATTATTATAATTATATATTTTATTATTTTTTTATGTTTCAGATCCTGAAAATTTTGTATTTTTTAGAAAATTAATATAAACTGTATATAGTTAATTTAATAATGTAAATAATTTTTAATTTTATGAAATTTATTCTAATTTTAATATTAATTAATAAGCCAAAATAAATTTTAATAATTGTCTTAAATAATTTTTATTTACTGTTTAATATATTTAGTATTTTTACAATATAACTAGTTTACAAGTTTGATAAGCAATGTTATACAATATAAAAGTATCGTTTTTTACAAGAATTATAAGGATTTTTAATAATTAGTTGTGATAGGCACTGTAAATTTAAATGTTTTTGATTATTTAATTGGTTCTCTTGAGCTTTATAGAAAGACATCTTGAAATAATTGTTATTTTAGTCTAGGGCTGATGGTTATATTTCTGATTTTATAGTGGAGAGTAATTGTTTCTAAGAATGCTAAATTGACCAGAATGCATTGGAATAGAGTTTTGGTTCATAATATTGGTTTTGCATCAGTTCCGATTAGTTAAATTAGAATTTAAGTGTTTTGTACTAGAAATGTATTAAGTAAATATTGAAAAAATAAAGAAAATTACTACTGAGTAAGATGTTTTCAACAGTATCACAATTAAAGTGATTAAAATTATTTATGATTATTTTTATAAAAAAAAAACTGCCCTACAGGTAGTTCATACCATTATGGTAATAATTTCCGTGTCACACTAAGTTATAGTTGTAGCTATTAGGTACATAATATTATTGTGATAAATCTACAGGTGGTTAATGAATTAAACTGATAACCACAGTCACAATAGCATACTCTGAAAATTCTGTCCATCAACTATATATATATATATATATATATATATATTATCGAATAATTTTGATTGTAAGAGGTGACAATGTCCAAATAAAAATTATACTATATTTAATGTCATACCTACTAAATGTTATTATCCAAATTATTTTTAGAGATAATCATTGAATCCATTGTCTATTAAAAATAAAATAATATCTTCTCTTAATAAAAAATAACTATCTTTATATTGAGGTCAGCATTCATTCAGCAACATTAATCCACTCATGGTTCCTCATTTCTAGATATTAGATATAGCTGTCCTTACTCTGTTCTAATCAAATCTCAATTACCTATTACTTATTTTTTAGATTATTACCTTAAATATATAATACTCAATATTAATTAATTAATTAGCACTAATACCATAAATTATTTCATGCTAGTTGCAACGCCCCAGCTCATCATATCACAATCACATAATACAATTATCGCATGTAGTCAAGAACCATCTACTAAATCTACTTAATTGTACCCAACACCAAACAAAGATTTTTATACTGAATATACTTATAATTGTAATTTAAATAAATAAAATAAGTATTTATTAGAAATACAGGGACGGACTGCGACCCAATCAACCAACTGTTCTGCAAAAAAAATTGTCCCTAGTCTAAAGCATTATCACACCTATTAACTAAATAAAATATATTTATATTTTTGGATATACTGTTATTTAATTTTGATTCTCCTTAAAATGTAATGTATAATATATATATGTATATATTGTAAAGTTAAATTTTTTTTTTACTGATGTACCCAACAATAATTTATAATAAGTTTTTTATTTTAATTATTAAATATAATGAAATTGGTATATATATAGTTTTTACTTTAAATCATTGTTTAATAATATGAATATAAACATTGTTTATATAAATTAAAAAAAATACTGGCAAACAAACTAACAAATGCTATTTTAGCTCATACATAAAATATATCTGTAGTCTAATAATTACATACCTAGTAAACAGATTCAAAAACTAATCATTTAATAAACGAATTAATGTTAACATATAATAATCATAAAATATGTTCCTCTACCGTATGTATCTAACGAATTGTTGACAATTAATTATTTTATAAATCATAAATCAACTATGAAATAAATTATTTTATATAGGTACTTACTAATAGAATAATAATTAAGTTGATTAATGTACGCACAATATAATAAGAAAACATATGATATGTAATATATAAACTAAAAAATTAACTTACCAAAGGATTTTCTCATACAAATACAATTAAGCAACTTTGGTGTTTTTGTTCATTTGTTGCGTTATACAATAATCTAACTATTGGAAATTGAATAGGTAGTAAAAAGTAATTAGATACATATTAATAATATTAAAAGAAAAATGAATTTATCAGTTTTTTTTAAACAAAGCTTTTCAGGTCGGCCTTTTGGTTTTCTTCTATAATGTATTATTGTATTATGTATTTATTTAAGAGGACATCTCACCAGTCACCCGCATGTATTGTCACCGTCTTACACACGTACGACATGGTATTTAAATTTTAATATTAGAATGAATTGATCTATTATCAAACTTTTAAGCAAGAACATTGTCTGTGTTCTCTCGTTGGTTTTTTACGATATTTTAATTATTAAGTGAATTATGAGCATTTTAAAATACTTAATAATTTCATACTCATCTCACCTAAAAGTTTGATAATAGATCAATTCACTCTCATGTTGAAACTAAAAGCACACTATTGAAACTGGTGAACGAAAATTTACCATGTCGTACGTGTGTAAGACGGACTAGACGGAGACAACACATGCGGGTGAGACGTCCTCTTAAGTATTAAATCATAACTGTATTTAATTCTACACTAAGTATTAAGTAAACAAATTATTTCATATGCAAGGTGCACGACACTACGACAAACACAGAAATCAGAATCAGTAATATAATAGATATAATCATACTGTCATAGTATCATATCGACATACCTCAATATTAATATTGTAATAACTATTTTAGGAATATGTTTCCCGGTATTCGCCGACGGTGGTCGACTGCTGATAGCACAGCGATATATATATATGAATATTTTAATAATAATACACCGTTTCGCGAGTGGAGGTAAACTAGTCGCACATCCATCTTATCTGCCGCCGTCAATAGCACGTAAGCCAAAATTCTCACACTCTTTACCATCCGACGATTACGTATACGAGCAGATTTTTGCCGACCAAAAGCTTTACGATCGTGACCGAACAGGCGAAAATGGCGTGAGACTGTAAGAAGCGCATCGACCAACGATGAAAAACGTGTAAATAGTTAGTAAAGGTCTCATTAAAAACGGACTATAGCATATTGCGTGATATCATTAAATTAATTATATATTATTATTATAGATTGCTCAGTGGCAATACTCACTGTTATAGAAAATAATAATATGTTGCACGAGAGTTGAGTTCAATTGACTGCCAATAGGTGGCTACACGGGTAACGATATAATAATTGAAATAATAATTTATACTCTATAGTACATATTTATTATATTGTTTTATTTTTGGTTACGACCTAACGATCACGACGATCATAATACAAATTACAATGTTGTAACTTTTTTATTTACCTCACCACGCACCAAGTGCAATTGTGTAATGGCTAATGGCTAATTCGGATACTATAATAATATTTATTGTTTATTAATAATTGATTTTATTGATATAAAGTACCCATACAAGTATATTATAGTATGATGGTCAGAAATTGAAAACAAATAACAGTTATTTAGTTATGTAAATTGTAATTTATTTAAAACAACCTACAACATGTAATTTTGAAATACCAGATGATATTTAAAAAAATTCAAAATAAATAAAAACTGATGGTTTTCAAAATTTTTCAACTCAAAATAAATTTTTCTGTTTTTAAACATTATAAAATACATATTGACATTTCATTTTCAATAAAATTTGCTGTCTCTAGTGCGATATTAGTTTTTAATTTACCAGTAGCAACAGGTATTAACTTTACGAAGCTGCAACAGATCTACATTTATTAAGAATTTGTATTGCCTACTATCACGACATTTTTTGAAAAACGTTTGGAGCAATGTGAGCGAGCAGGTGCAGTTTTACACATTGCCCATGCAGTATTACTTTTTATGTGAATTTCATAAGGTTTTTTTTGTATCTCTAAATTAAATTCATTTATTTTCAATTTGTATTTTATCACCTAATAAATTATTCCGTAAGCTTTTTATCAAATTAAGTATATCATAAATTAAAAATAATTTTTAACCATTTATGTATATTGTCTACTAATGGGTTATTATATATTGTACCGAGTAATGAAAACATTCTTATATTTTATGATCCCTTACAACTATTCGAGTTTAGCCAACGACGTAACGTACTTTCACTAGGTAAAATAATTTTATGTTTAGCATAAATATTTTATATTATATCGATGACGATTTGTTATAAAGAGATAAAGATAATTATTTTTCTTCACTTGCTTACTATCCGCTGCTTACGCAATTTATGGTTAATTTGCATGGTAACTAAAATTTTTGAAATTATTGATGGACATTTGACTGATTGTAAAAATTGTTTTATACTAATTTTTTGTTTTGTTTATTTTTTTAATACGGTTTAAATTTATGTTTCAAAAACTTATTGTTGCCCTTTTATGTTTAGTAGCTTTCGCAATCGTATGCATCAGTTTTTTAACTGTAGATTTGGGGGAATTATTGATTCCGCCGGCTACTGTTTATAATATTTGCACATCCATTACACCGGACACTGTTTATGCCCCCCCCCTTGTATATTTATTTTAAAATATATAGACCTACATAATATACAATATATACTAATAAAATGTATAAAATGATAATAATAATTGTATATTTCAAAAATTGAATGTATAATCTAATTAATATAAATGTAATTACTTTTGGTAATATTTGAACACATGTTTTAAATACGAGTGAAAAGAAGAAAAGTGAATATATATAATATTTATTTAGAAATTGTATTATCATTCAAATCATTAAATACATTTTTAATATGTACTAATATTGTTTTTTTTTTTTATTTTTGTTAAAAGCACTATGCTAAATGCTAATTAAAAATAAAAATATTTATTCAGCGAAGTTAAAATTTTTTTTATAAAATTTAGACTATATTTTATAAAATATTCATAATATATATGTTCGTGCCGGGAACGTACAATAATAGGCTGTGCGCCCGGTCACCAAAAGCTTCGTTTGCACTATACATCGACCGACCTTTGTAAATTATGTGTATATATGTTTAGCACTCAGCAGGAAGTGGACAGGTTCGCCGAGCAAATCCTGTGAGTGCTAGTGTGTAGGTGGTATGTATAAACTTTAACTAGTGGACGAATAGGTAACTCTAATAAATTATGATAACTCAAATGTAAATAATAAAAAATATGCTGTATAATATTAATAATAAATACGGCCTTTTTGGCCCAACAGGTAAAAATGTATATAATAATATTTAATAAATAATTGGCGCAAATGTATAAATGTACAAAAATATAAATTATAAATATAATAACTGCGCCGAACAGAATAAAATATAGGTATAAAAGAAATAATAAATATAAGTTATGGCCCTTCTGGCTCAATAAGATAATTATAATATATTAACAGCTATCCCCCACTCATTTACCCACCGACAGCGACGCTATACGCGATTGCATATTATATGCAGCTATTTGAGCTGTAAACTCGTATACAATTGCTTAAATGGATGATTAATTTCAAACGTAATAGTTATTGTATCTTATGTACCTAGAAAAAAATTAATTAAAAAGACGTTAAAATATGCTAGAAAAAAATGTTTTTCCTTGTTTAACATACCGCGTAAATTTATAATTTTATTTTATATTACTATGTGCCTATAGTAATAACTAATTGTTCATTTGTACTTGTATATTTATGCAGCTTAAAGCTTAAATCACAATTATTGAATTACGAGATAGTTATATATAATATAAATATTAAATATACATATAATATATTTTGATTAATTAGCAATTAAATCTTGCCTACATTCAGAAATTATACGTCAGTTTAATTGACAAAAAACTATAACAGTTAAAAAAAAAATATGAAATGTAATAATTAATAATACTATAAAAATCTTGGGAAAAGGAAAATATTTTTTTATTTATTATATATATTATTTTTTAAATATTGATAAAGTTAGGCATTAACTAATTAGTTTTAATACATGATAACTTTCTCATTTAACAGTTATACAATAATTATTATATTACTTACATAATAATATTGTGTACAATATTATTAATAATACATTATTATATATATAATAATGCATGGACGGTAACAACGACGGCTTTACCGTGTAGATATAATTGGTATTCGGAAAAAAAATCACCGTACCAACTAAATACATTATTCGTTAATTTATTATGATTTACATAATTAAATATAATCATTACATTTAAAATCTAAAAATTGCTCTCCTGTAAAATTTAGAGTTTGTGACATACAACTTTTGGCCTTTTAGCCATTGATATAGTTTAATGGTTTAATCAAAGTTACGACGTTACGATATCTCATTTATATATATATATATATATATATATATTAAATAAAAATTATAAAAGAAAACGCGATGACCAAAACGTTTTTTACTGGACGTGTTCAACTAAATGTGGAACAAAAATTTGTACTGTTGAAACATTAAACGGAAAACACGAAATCGACGAGTTTTCTACATTTTCGGAAAATCAACACTCGCACGCAGCGGACCCAATTGCTATTGAAGCAAAAAAAAATTAAAGAAAATATTAAACAGCAAGCATTAACATCAAATATTGAAAAACCATTTAAATATACCATGCCGCTATTTAAGGCACTACAAAAACTATTTCATCTCACATTACTAAAGAATCAGCAAAATAAATTGTCAAACGTCAACGTCGTATTAACCTAAATCAAAATGAGCCCAAAACAATTCAATCAATAGATCCTCCACAGACATTATGTACAACATTATCTAATGAATATTTTTTAGTAAAAAAAACCGGATCTGCTTTATTATTTACAACAAAAGAAAATTGTAAATATCTCCAGGAATCTAAATGTTGATTAGCCAACGGAACATTTAAATCTTGCCCAAATATTTTTCAACAGCTTTATTGTATACATGTATCTATTAAACGTGGTAATGAAGAAATATATGTTCCATTAATGTATTGTCTTCTAGTTGGAAAAAGTCAATCAATATACAGTGAAATGTTTAACTTAAATAATCAGTATTACAACAAAAATAACATTGATGTAACGAGGAACACGGATTTTGAAATAGTTACAGATTTTGAAGTAGCCGCAATAAACGCAATCAATGAAGTTTATCCGTTTGCTATGCATTCAACATGTTTCTTTCATTTCTGCCAAAATATCTATAGAAAAATACAAAATGTTGGTTTATCTACAAAGTATTCAAATGATGCAGATTTTAATCTTTTAGCTAGACACATCCCCGCAATAGCATTTTTGCCGATTGACATGGTACGGTATTAGTCATTAGATAATTAAAACATTATTTTTAGTTATTTTAATAATTATTTTGATTATAGATTCAAGAAGCATGGTTTCTTTTAAAACCTCTGTTCAATAATAATTATGAAGAAAAAAGTCTAATAATCTATGTTGAAGAAACTTACATACTTGAAAAATCGGTATGAGAACAAGGGGTAGGCCTAATAATGTGCCTTCACGTAATCCTCCATTATTTTCACCAGACATTTAGTCAGTTTCCAATCGTGTTAGGTTAGAACTTCCGAGAACAAGCTGAATACAGCTAAATCGTGGCACAGAAAGTTAAATCGACTTACATCTCCTCATCCAGGTAAAAATTATATTTTTATATTTTTGTTTCATTAATATTTCATTTTATATATTTTATATATTTTTATTCAGGGCTTCACAAATTTATTACATTCGTGCAAAAAATTCAAACTGAAACTGAATCACAGATTGAAATGTTAATATCCGGTCATCAAATAAAGAAGAAGATATATGGTGTGGAACGCAATCTCAGATTGCAATCAAATTCAACAACGAATAAACGACAATCCTAATTATTGTAAATTGGAGTTTTTTAAAGCGATTGCATATAATTTAAGTTTTTAATTAATGATTTATAACTGCATAGGTATATTAATTTTACAAATATTTTTTTCTATTTTATTTATAATATTAAATATCTTTTTAATTTAAATATATAATACGACTTTTCGAACATATATCTATTCGAACAAATAACATTTCTAACACTCGTCATTCGAATACATGACCCGCTCCCGTATAATGTGTGTATATTTGTGCGTGTGTACTTAAACTACTAAAACGGATAAGTAACTAAATAAAATGGTAACTCAGTAGTTATAGTAAAATGTATATAATATAATAAAATTAATAATAATTACGATCCTTTTTGCCCAACACGTAAAATATAATAATTATAATTGCCAGTTCGGCATAACCAACAATAAATATGATTAAAATAATAATATAAAATTCAGTTTGTCGGTGCACGGCTGGCCAGCTGCAACCTATACCTATATAATAATTGCACACACGTGATACGTGAAACACTAAAATAAATAATATAACAAGTTGGCAATTCGCGCCTAAAGAATAAAATAATGATGAAATATAATTTCATCATATCAAAATATGAAGATCAGCACCAATAAAATAAAATATAATTGAATGGCGATTCGCGCACGTATAATATAAAAAGATAGAACTGTGGCGATTAGCGCACACAATATACATATAACACTAACAGTGGCGCCTTGTAATAAAATATAATAAAAAGGGGCGATTCGCGCTTTGCACAAATATGACAAAAACAAAACACTGGTGATTGACAATATAATATAGTAAAAAACGAACGCCGATTTAAGGGGATTGGAAGTGATGATTTTCTGTCTTTGTCTAACACACACGCAACATAGGATTATAGACGTGTTCTATTTCCAACGTATCGATTGATATTATAATGAAGCGATTTGAATTCGTCATCAAGTCTTCTTGAGATCGACTTTCCCACATTTTTGATTTTTTGATTTTTACTACTCCAAAAATTGAAATATGTCAATTTTTTAATATAATGTTTTTCGGATTTTGGGAGGATAAAATCAAAAATGTGGGAAAGTCGATCTCAAGTAGACTTATGCCATACGGGTATAGAATAAATAAAATTAATCTGTATTTATTCTGTGTTATGGGACAAGAAGTGCGGGCGACCGTGCTATTTCGCACACCAACGAGTCGGTGGCGGCAGACGTTAAGCCGTCGTTGCAGAACATTATATTTAATATTTCACATCACAAATTTAAATAAACAAAGATAAAACAATAATAATAATAAATACAATGTATGTGCGTGTGTGTGTAATCGGCCGGTGAGTATAAATAAATAATAATAATATAATATAATAAATAGTACAACATAATATAACATAATAACAACATTTATTCTGCGACAGAAACATGAAGTATATTTTTAAAATATCCTATAATATTGTTCCTCTTACCTAGGTTTTTAGTTTCATACATTCAATTACCCATGTATTTAATAATACATGAATAATACCATTATCTATATTCTTAATGGTTTCAGATTTGCCTTTTAAGGCGTTATCATAATTAATAAATAAATAACACTACATTGGTGATGGTTATTTTACACATTATATTCACAAGACTTATTTATATGATATTTGTTTTTTTTTTTATAGTCTGCAAAGGAAAAATTTCAGATAAACTATAATAACAGTGACTAACATGGACTACTCAATAGTCAATAGAGATGTGTCGTTCGCGTACTAACTATAGTTTAATATTGAACGATTCACTATAAAGTAAAATATATTCAGAACTGAATTAGTATAAAATTAAATGTTATACAGCACTGATTTCTCAACGACGATTATAAACAATGTATACTTCAATTATTTTATTATATTTTTAAACAATTAATAATAAAAATTAATTAAAATACAAATTACATAAAAGTCCCATAAATAAATAATAATACATTTATAAAACTCAAAAATGTTTAGTATTTTTTGAATTGGATGTTTTTTTTATGGGTGTAATAAAATGAAATAACAAATGCTTAAAATTGAATTTAAGAAAAAAATGATTTACATTTTCAATATGCTAAAATATTAAAAAAAAATAAAATACAATTTCCTTGGCTATTTAAATTTATGTTTAAATTCAAGGTGGATATATCCACTTTGTTTAATATTTACACAACTTTAAGGTTAAAATATAACACATCATTATCTAGCAAGTTGTCCATATTACACTATTGATAAATATCTGATCTTTGATTATCAAACATAGTTTGTCGTTTTAAAATAAATACAAAATAAAACAAAAGAATTACTTGATATAAAAATTATTGTGACTAATATAATTTCTTTTTACTTAACTCCATATAAGGTTTAGATGGTTTTTATTTATTGTCTTTTTAATGTATCAAGAAACTAATTACTTTTATACTATTTAAATTCAAATTTCATGTATAAAAAGAAAATAATGACTTCTTGGATAGTACCTTGGTTTCAAACTTACTATTTTTATTAATAAATTTAACTGTCTACACATGATTGTCGCATACAATGTAAAATCAAACAAACTTGAATCAACAACCACTCTGTCACTGTAATGCTAAATTGTATGTGCATTTTTAAAAAAACTTAATAGCAAATTTTACATTTTTAGACATATTTTTCTTTTTTTTGGTACACAAGGCATTTTAGTGTTATAACTAAATAAGTATCTAACAAAATTTAAATATATTATTCATTTATGAATAAACACCAAAACTTGATGTAGTCAAAGCCCAGTACTAAAAAGTATTGAAATATTTTTAATTGTAACAATGCTAGTTTTGTGAAAATCTGAACAAAATTAAATAGATAATTTTTCCTCATAATTTTATAATAGAATTCAATATCAATATATTTTATAAGTTTTCCATTAAACTATTCATAGAAAACTAACAATATTACAATAACACAATTTAAAAATAAACGTTAACAGATTTGAAATGTAATATATATTTGTTTAAATATAAACAGGTATTATAAATGTTCTAAATAGTTATTTTTGTTTGTTTACTCTGAAACATCCTATCTTTTTATGTCTATTATAGAATATATAGAGGAGTACCTCATAATAACTTATAGTACAATAAACTAAGTTTAATTGCCCATTTTGATATTATAATCAGTAAGAATTACAATTATATAATTTAATTAATTTAATTTTACTGATAACTTTAAAATTTAAAATATATATATTTTTTACCTGTCTTATTTTTAATATTTTTATTTATTTATTTTCATTTATTCTTCTCATATAAAATTCCAAATGGTATATTTACACTTCAATTAAAAGGAAACTCTTTGAAAGTATTGATGCTGATAAATGATAATGTTTCTAGTGAAGGTAAATAATACTCTAATACTTTTAAAAAATAATTTTAAAATATTTAAAAGTTCAATTTTCTAAAATTTATTTTAAAAAAAAATGTACCTACTGTTCTGTTGTTATGATAATTAATACTTATAATATAATTAATAAAAAGATTTTATTTTTATATTTTATAAGATACAATTCGTACTTCAGCATTCCCTTTTAAAGTCATTCGTTATATTTCATCTACCTATTCTCTAAAAAAAAGTCTTTGTAAATAATAATTCATAATATACCATTCAGCATTCATTCATAAATTGTGTCTTTTCCGGGCGGAAATGTTGTTCCATTTTGTAAAATTAATCTCAATAACTCTAAATTATTCTCTGATAATAAAGCTAATGGGGAATTAATATATATTAATACTTAAACATGATATAATCTTATATTTATATATCTCTAATATTAATCTTTTTTTTTCAAATGTATAATACCCTATCCCTATGTACTATGTAAATTGGACTAACGTCCGTTAAATAAATAAATAATAATAATAATAATATATTAATTATTAGGTAATTAATATTTCATTCAAATATTATAATATAAAATTCTAGGATCGAACTGTTAAACATACTTTTAGAAATTGTCAGAGCGATTATTCCTTAAATAATCACTAATAAAAACCTAATACAAAATTTAAACTGACTAATAAAGCAGTTGATTTAAATAAATTTTCACATACCTTAAATGATTCTATACATGAAATTGTATGAAATTATCATTTACCATTTATATTAGTTTAATAATATCATTATTAACAATATATTTTATTTCATTTTTATTTAATCTTCAATAATGGGCTCCACTGATAAGTTCCCCGTAGCCTTTTTTATGGTAATTTAAAGTTTTCTGTAGTTAACTAAGTACTAAGTTTTCTTAGTAATAATATGTACCTCCCCTCCCCTCAATAAAAAATCCTGGTCTAAATATAAATACCACAAATGTTATTATAACCATTTAATTGTAGTCTAGAAATGACAAACACTATAATAGCAATAATATATACAAGGTGAATTTTTTAAGCATACTCACCCCATTTTATGCTTAAATTTAGGGCGAGTAGTTTATGATTTATAAGTATTTAAAGTTTTGATGCGCGGAGTGGAGTGGTACGGAGTTACCCCACAAAATGTTTGTCCACTACTCCGCTTGTCAATACTTTAAAATATACGTGTAACCAGTGCCGGGTTAACTGATATGTTCCCCTTTACAAACCTTGTACTGTTTATAAAAACAGTGTTAAAATTGTTTAATCCTTAATTCATTAAAATATAATACATTGAATAAAATAAAAGTTATTGCATATGTCAAATAATGTTCAAAAAAATGTTCCGCCATTTATATTTAATAAACGATAAGTAAAAAAAATATAATGTAATAAATAGTAAAGAATCATAGTCTGAATAATATTATAAATTAGATTATTTACTAGTTTTAAAAATCCTTATATAAATATTAATTGCGACCTTATAATGAGTATTTTTCATTATTGTTTATTAAATAGTATAAAATACAATACAGTATATTTAATTCATTTTTATTATTAAAGAGTACGGAGTAGGTACTAATGTACTATTTTGTATACATTTGTGATTTGTTATTTTGTTTAAATTATAAATGTATTATTATGTACGTTAGTTTTTACCTTTTAAAAGAAACTTTGAATTTTATGTGCTTGAGAATAGTTTGTTTTATTTTTTTCTCAGATTTTTCTAGAAATTTAGCGTCACTATTAACTTAATTCGCTTTTCGCTCATATTTATTAAAAAAAAAAAAAATGCTGTTAACAAAAATGTTGTACGTTTGTTTTTCAGTCTATAATCTTTTTATTATAATATGACTTGACAAGACTGACTATGACTACGGTCTACGAGAATCGAGAGACGAATAATAAAATAATAGATAGTATAATAAAAATTAAAAACAATTGCTTGGTAGTATAAAAACAAACCATTTGAAACTATTAATATCAAATTTAATAATCTGTTGGTTATAATACAGTTATACAGACACAAACACGATTATGTTTCAATGTGTTCTGCTGTAAGCCTGTAAACATATTGTATACAAATTAAAATCAAAAATAATACGATAATAAGAACGAAAATAAAAATGCGTTGATTATTCGAGTTCTCTAATAACACAGGTTGCTAATAGACAATAGTATGGTCTTGACGTGAGAATTCAGTGATTGACTATGTAATAATATATTACTATTATTTTGTTACCACATTTTTTAATGATTATTCATAATTCATCTTAAAAATTAGAATACATTAGGAGACTTTAAAACTTTCATTTTAGTCGTTGAAAAATGTCCGCCCCTAAAAAATTGAGTGTCTGGACACCCCCTCCCCCCCGAACTGTAACTTTTGTCCATAGTATACTAATAAATTTGGAAATGTTTTTGGGGAACTACTGCATACGCTACTGGCGGAAACCCCGCTTGAAAAAATCCCGTTTGCGCTACTGCATGTGTATCTTGTGAATAATATAGGCCGCCGTTTGTACCAAGCATCCATCAACTTGACCACCATATAGTCATGTTTAGAATAAATTCGCAAATCTATCTACAGTATTTTTATGTGAAGCTACAATAAAAAACAGTTTATAGAAATCAAACAAATACAATAAAAAAAATATTCATAAAAAAAGGTAACATTGGATTTTAAATGTGCTCTATTAGATATTTCAAACGATTAGACCACGGTTAGAATTAACAAATTAGTGTAGTATTATTTGTATACGAATTGGCACCAAAATTTTTTTAAAAAAATAATTTAATTATAATTTCATTAGAATTATATGGCTTTTTGTCGTTAAAATATTATTAATTACCGTACACGCATTTGTGTTGATATCAATCATGATGGTTTTATGTAGAATTTAGATTTAGAAAACAACATAGAACTATACGACAAATAACCATCGTGGCTTTTTGTTGTGCTTCCCAATGATCGTGTCAACTAGGGCGTGTTTGATAACTATCCGGAAGATGGCGTATTTTGGTGAACACAATCTTATACGGACCGCCCACCCCTAAACCATATACCACGAAACCGATGCCTAACCTAATGGAACGCGCGTCGCACACTATTACACGAATGTGCAGTTGTTCAGTTTCCATTTTGCCAAGCATTCGCATGGTTGTGCATGTACCTGGGCAATTATCTTTGAAATTTTGTGGCATTTTAATTTTCAAAATAAAACGCTTTCGGTCACACCTGAGATTTTAATCAGAAAAGTAAGTCGTTTAATTAAATTGTTTATATAAAATAATAGGTATTAATGCTTATAATATCTACATATTATTAATTAATTTTAAATATTTTAATACTTACTTTCAATGCATTATACTTCTTTATTTTTTTAACATGTTAACAACCAAGTACAATAGTATAAGACTTTCGTTTAAATACCAAGTGTTTGTAAATGTATTATATCAGTTATTACTTATTAAATATTAATGGTCAGTAGTAATAATATTTTTAAGATAATTATTTTAATTACATTATAATATATACTACCTACCTAGTTATAATATATTTTTAAAATAATTTAGGATTTAAAAATCATTAAATTATCATTCTTTTAATATAATTATTTAAATTAGAAGAATCATACTATATGTATTGTTTTCGCCAAACAACCACATGGCCGTGGTACCTACTCGGCAGGTCGTGTAAGCGTCCTAAAATTCTACTAGGTAGCTGCAACGCAGTTGGTTATTCTGAAATATTTTTTTCTTGCTTTTTGTTCGATTTACTGACCTAAACATAAGAAATCGGTGAACGGATAACATCGGGCGCAATGTCCGTACATGTTTCCAGATTTATATTGTATTGTATTATGTTGTACCTATAGCATAGCATCAAAACAAAAAATCGATTTTCGCACACTAGTTTGTGGTGACAGACATATTATTGAGATGGGCACGAATTGTTAAATTACGAAATCCTACTAACATAAGTTACTACGCAGTACGCAGCAGGTAGTAGGTATACCTTTCTAAAATATCAATAGCACATTATATTTACCCCTCACCACCGCACAGAAACGACCTTTTCGTGGGACATATAATACATATAACGTATAACATAAAGCATTACCATAGCTATATAATATTATTTTATAATTTATAAAGTGAACAATATTAAGAGGGTGTCGACGCAATATTTGTTTTCTCTCTCTGATCCACATGCAACATTGAAAAAAGACTTTCACCTAAAATCGTTTTTTTTTTTTTTTATTATTTTTATGCAATTTTAGAGTAACATTATCTATTACAAAAATTATAAAGGATAATATTTTCGAGAGAATGACCTTATCGGTTTTATATTTTATTGTTATTTAATTTTATATTCGACTTTCAAAAAAAAAAAAAAAATAATTTAAATTATGTTTAAATTGTTTTGAGAGAATATTAAGACAAATCGATGTGTCATAATCTCAAAAATATAATTATCTATTGTTTTTGTAATAGGTGATTTTACTCTTAAGATTATTCAAAAATATAAAAAAATGATTCTGCATAAATGCGTTTTGTCTATGTTGCGCAGAACAAAGAAAGAAAATAAACAGTACGCTGATGACCTGACATCCTCTTAAGCCTTAGGTCCTTAGATATGCAATAGCATATATTTTGTTTTGACCTATTACTAAATAGAGTAGCAATCACTAGGTTGCTGCTAGTGATGGGTACTGCTACGTATCATTTGATTAAGAAACATCAACACACAATTATTTTATAAAAAAAAAATTATTATTATCCATTTTATGATGCATTTTTAATTTTTTTAATTTTATCTCAGCTTACTTTTTGTTATTTTAATTGTATGATAGGTGTTTTTATATAAATCCCTTTAGTAACTGTATAATTATTGAGATTGAAAGATAAATTTTTACGCCTTATTTTTTACATTGTCTTCAATTTCATATTGTTGTACAAGTAAAAGTTTCTTAATCAATCATTTAATAAATTAAATTATAGTTTTTAACGTGTACAATTTTATCAGGATAGTTAATTAATTTCATATATTTGACTATATGGGTAAATTATTGAATATTAAGTTTTTTCATCTATTTATATTTCAATTATCATAGTTTTATTTTTGTGATGAAGTCTATGAGAAATTAAAGACATTTTTATTAATATCTTAGAATTTTGTTGATTCAAAAACTGACAACTTAAATAAAAATTTACAAATAGGTATTGTTGATATTTTATTTTCAAGTAGGAAAGACATGTTTTAATAAACGTATTAGGTATAAATATTTCATTCAAAATGTATATTAGATATATAAATAGTGAATTGGTGACTTAATTTTGTAAAATTTTAATTTGAATGCATTTTTTTTTAGGGTTAATACACGTTTGCTTCAATAACCGCAGAAACCGTACATAATATAAATACAATGATGTAAGTATCTAATTAAAATTTATTAATACATAATATATTTACTAAATCTAATTTTTCTCATTGGTTCATGATTTAAAAAAAATGGAAAAGTTCGACTCCATGTAGATTTGTATAGGTAATCTATCTTATACATAAAACAACAGTGTAGATATTTTTGTAAACTTATTTAAATTACTTAAATTTTACCAATACTAGTAATTTCTAATTATTTAGGAAATTAAAAATAAATTATATGGTATCATTTCTATTAATTCATCTTATATTCAAAGAATATAATAAAAATTATCTTTAATATTTGTACTTATAATATCATTTATAAAATAAGATGAAATCTGATAGCACATTTTTATAAAAAAAAAATCTATCCCATTCACTAGCTACGCACAAATTATTATAATTCTTGCACCAATTAATATAACACCTATTTATAATATTAATGCACATACCATGTGTGTTTCAGGAACTTTTTAAAATTATTTCTTGTGTTATGGGCCAGCAGCACAGCTTTTGTAGCAACGACACCTGCTCCCGAGCGATCAGACCCATGGGAGGTGACACAACAATATTGTGGAGAATTACTTAAATCTGCTGTACAAATTGTCTGCAAAGGAAAGACACTAAAAAGTAATTTATTATTGTATGGTTTATATAATGATACAGTATGTGTAATTAGTCTAATGTGAAAAAAAAACAAAATTGTGTAGAGATTTATCATCAATAATTTTCAGTCCACATTGACATAAATATGATCTGTTGAGATTATTAGTATGAAAGTTATTATAAAAACAACACTTTTTATAGAAAAAAAATATATCAAATTTTGTTTTTAAAAAAATTTCTGAATTGAACTCCACAACTCAAAAATAAATAATAAATAGTAAAATTAGTATACAAAGTACAAAGTTAAAAAAAAAAATTAGACTAAATTTTCTTATCAATTATTAAATGTTTAATACTTTGTATCAAATCTAGTCTTATTTCATATTTATGTTGAACAACATAACTTTGGATTAATTAAATTAAATGTAAGTAAAATTCAATTGGATAGTTAGTATCAACAATTACACATGCCTTTCCCTACTGTGACTATTCATAGCATAATACCGTCCTACAGAATTTCATATTTATTATTATTAAAAAAAACATATTATAGTTAGTTATAAATATTACAAATAATTGAGTTAAAGGCACATACAATATTATACCTGTAGCTAAAAATAATTTCACAGTTGTGTTGTACTATTTTATTGGTAATAAAATTACTACTAATTTTAGTTTTCTAAAATATTTCACATCTCTATGGTCATCAGTTTCTTCATACATTTTAACTTTGATTATATAAATTATATTCTTCTTGAAGTTTTCCAAATATTCAAACCACATATAAAATTCCATAATCTAGAAACGATAAGTAAGTATTTGGAAAAGGGAATCTATGTATTAAAAATATGAGATAAAAAAACAACAAAAATGTAAATATCTAAAACTATTAAATTTAATAATAAAGAAGAATTAATATGTATTTTTAAAATTAAAATAAATATGGTTTTCAATTTTAATTGATACAAAATTGATATTTTATCTCTTTCTACTTTGTTTGAATCGAAAATTAATTTTGAATAACATAGAAACTAATGAACTCCTTCATAGAAATTACTTTTTAAAAATATGGGCGAGTGGGTACAATAAGTGTTGAATGAGTCACTGTATTGTCATGGTGGTTGTATTATACTTGTATACAGTGATATAATAATGAATACAACAATCGATACTGAATGAAGATGGTCCGTCAGCCTATAACTAAATATATTTCATGTTATGTTTTTTGATATTGCTATTAGATAAGTAATTTATATTATCTACCTACCATTAGTAATACACTAATACAATAAGTTGAATTAATTTTTGTCGAAAACATTGCATTTTAAAAAGTAATTATGTTTATAAAATGTAAAAATACAAATGAAAGTTCATGTTCCTTCAAATAATATTTTTGATTTATAAAAAAATAATGAAAAACGTTATTCATATTGAAAATATGTAATTTTGTCCAAGTTTTAAATTCAAATATTTATAAAAAAAATTGTGCATTGGTATTTTTAAATTTTGTTTCCAATATGAATTTATAAAGAAGTTTGAGTTTTAAATTTAAGCATTTCAAGTCTTAAAACCTATAAAAAATTTAAAATTGTATTATTATTTTACTGCAAAATATATTTTTTAATTAATGTATTGTTATGACTTTGACAAATTTGAACCACCTCAAATGCATAAAAAAAAAAAAACAAATGTGACGATGTTATTTTAGTTATGAGGTATTTTGTATTAATTTTTTAAAGATTTTAAGCGAATAATATGACATTTATTGGAAACTCTATAAACAATTGATAAATGGAAATATCTATAAAAAATTCAATAACATTTAAAATATTTAGTTTATTATATTATTTGTAGGAAATGCTTACATAAATATTTAATGAAACTTTCAAATAACTAGTTATTTATTTTTGAATCCCCCCTCTCAAATCATTTTACCTGATGTTTTTGAAAAATCCTAGGAATTTGACCTCCAAAGTATAAACTAGATTCTATTTTCTATCTGAATACTCAAACCATCCCCAAAATTAAAAATTATGGTATTTTTTTTTCTACTTATATCATGTATGAAGTGTATTTACGATACATACACAAACACACATCATTGTAAAATCAATACATTTATCGCACTTTGCTCAAAATCAAAATAATTTCATTACAAATGTATTGGTTTAAATAAAACGTAATAGAATTATTACATCATGCTGCTTACCTAACTAAATAATTGATTTTGTTATAGTATTTTGAGTTAGTTACTATTCAAAATTCTATTTAAAGACGAAAAGATAGCATAGCTATAATGTTACTTTTATCACCTATAAGTTATATAACGGCATAATATTATTATGATATATCAATGATTCTAATTTAATTATGGTTTCAGATACTGTGGAACAATTTGAAAGACAAGAAAGAAATAAATTTATTATAAATGCATGCTGTACAAAAGAATGCAATTTAAAATTTATTAAAGCACATTGTCCTGAACAACACACTAAGTAACTATACAATCTAATTTGTATTAATAATATTATAAAATGTGAAAGTTTAATCGTTAAGAATTAATTGTTGGTTATTGTAGTAACCACTTCAAAAATATTTGTTCGGAATAAATTTATGTATAGAAAGTTGTATTAATCTATTGAAGATCTACAATTATTATTTTAATTTTAAATTCTATCCCTAGTTATAATTATTTATTATTGTTACCTGTAAAAATACATTGGTACAGTGCCTAAAACTTCTTGAGCACTAAGTTCAATATGTTTTTTAAATTTGCAATGCTTTCCTTGCTTCAATTTCTGAATTATCAGGTGTATAGTTTTAATATAGTCTTTTTCGGTGTCATTAACTATTTGGCTAACTATTAAATAAATACGATCACATTATTACGTTTTACACTCGATACATCGCCAACTAATATTTTTGTTGAACTAATATAAATATAATTTGTAACACAAGAGTCTAAACATTTTTATTTTTAATACATTCGATATTAATGGCTGCTAGAAAACACACACACACATATATATATATATATATATATTTATTTAAACGTTACAGCATTCACGAAAATAAAACAGTGTTTAGTTTACATATTTGTAAAATTGTAAAAATGTAAAATGAATAAATTACATAAGCTACGACATCGCGTAGCGACACTAACTCGTTATGGTTTATGGTACGGTACTGTACGCGAGGTGGAGGAATGAAGACCGAGTATCGAAAGCTGCCACTGACGATGAGCGGCAGCACATGTCCGAGCGTAATTATACTTTTTTTTTACCGTAAAACATGGTTTCGTACTTTCAATAATACGGCTTACTGAAGGGTCATACAGCAAAAACACTTATAGGCTATAATAAAAATTTTAGAGGAGAATTTTATCTAGAATCGTATAGAGCTCAATTTTTGATATCTTTTTTTCAATCGTCCAATATTTCATAATGAATGTTATGGTTTTTTTTTTACTATTTATTGTTTTAATTATTTGAATAATTAATAAAAATATCGAAAATCGGGCTCTATACGATTCTAGATAAAATTTTCCTCTACAATTTTTATTATAGTCTACAGGTGTTTTTGCTGTATAACCCTTCAGTAAGCCGTATTATTGAAAGTACGAAACCATGTTTTACGGTAAAAAAAAGTATAATTACGCTCGGACATGTGCTGCGCTCATCGTCAGTGGCAGCCTTCGATACTAGGTCTTCATTCCTTCACCTCGCGAACAGTAGTTCACGTCCTCTTAATGAGAAAAAACAATGATAATATAGCTATGGTGTTTCGAAAATTAATCCAGGAAAAGTATAGATATCATTAACATTATATTTATATAAATGATAGGTATATAGACATTTTAATTTTTTTCGCTTAGTTCTCGTCATTCTCAATTTTCTCAGTGTTCAATTTACTACTAGACACTTTATAATTTTAAAATTATGCAGGTACAAAACCAAACAGTTTATTCTGTGTTACTACCTACTCTTATCTACACTATAATGAACTTAGTATTGTTTTTAAATAAAAGTGTTTCAATATGTCTGGTAACAAGGGCGCCCGCAGGTCAAATTTCAGGGGGGATAACCAAAGCCGTATTTGAGGGGGATCAAAGGAGTCCGCCCCCCCTAAATTTTTAAAAGTGAAAATATTTTAGCGGTAAATATAGTTTATTCAGTTTATTGACTAAAAATTGTCAGCATTTATATTTTAAAAAAATGTTGGACCCCCGAAATTTTTTTTCAGTTACGGCCTTGGGGATAGCTTTAATTTTTATTCATAATCAAACACTTCTATTAATGTATAATGTATTAGGCTTATTTATAAAAAATATTTAAAGGTAATATAATAATTAATATTATATTTTACACTTATAGACGTATAGTAACTATATTAACTAATTGAACACAAATTGTAATTTTATTTTATTTTTCCAAATTCATTAATAATTTTTTCAGATAAAGTAAGTTCTTCGATTTTTTTTCCATATAAACCTAACATACATAATCCGGATAAACGGTTCTCACACATTGTTGAACGTAACCAGTTACCAGGTTTTAATACGACGTAATTTGCTGAATGTCCTTTCTATACTACAAGTTGTTGATGGAATAGTCATATTAATAATAATACTTCTCTTTAAAGTTGGATAAAATTCACAATCTTTTAAAAAAAAAGAAATATTTTCCTACAGACTATATATTACCTATATCAAATATCAATACACCTTGGTACCAATAATGATTTTTGAGATTTTAGAATATTTAATTTCGATATAATTATTTTAACTAGCAGGAAAGCTAGGGGGGAATTGCCCCTCGCGAGCGCCCTTGTCTAGCAATTTAAAAACCGGAATGTTGTTAAAAATCCAAAAACTAATATTATAATGTTTACAGATTAAATAAGGCCACTAAAATTAACATTCCTGCTGGTACTACTGTTCCAGTATTGGAATCAATAATTAAATCAACAACAACTACTACTACAACTACAACAACTACTCCTCTGCCGCCGACGAAGCCACCAACATCAAAACAGGAAAGTCACGGATTATGGTACTATATGTTACTACCATTACACGATCCATTTTATTCCAATTTTTACTTACCATAATTAATTTGTATTATAATAATGTAAATATAATTATACTTTTTTTTTCGTACAAATATTTTATTGTTAATAACTTATTTCTTTTGTTTTATTTTTCGTAACATATTCATACAGATGATAATTTATTTGGAAATCTACTTATTGATAACAAATTATCATTATGCTACGACATTAAAGATTAAATCTGATAAATTGGCTCTATATAATCGCCACGTTAACGGTCGCTGAAGATTAGGTAGGACAACTTATTACATTCTAAAATTTTATAATATTTTCATTTAATAAAGCATACCTAAATATTTTCAACGTAGCAGTTGAAACGCTTTCGCCTGTTGGTTAGCAGTGTTGGAAAATATCTAGATAAGTAACTCATTTATATTTATTTTGATCCAAATAAAATTCTAGTTATATATGAGTAGGTACCTATATATACTTACTAACTAGGTAGTTTATTTTAACCTGATTATCACCACATGAGACTGAAATATCTATCTAATTTGAAAAATAGTAACAGATATATGATGTTAAATATATGTATTATATTATATACCTTCTACTAAATTTGATAGTTGTGAGAAAAATATTTTTTTTTTACAATTTTTGTTTAATGCAAACACTGGGATATGGCTACTCGGCTTTGACATAAATATTGTTGACTTGTTTTGTTTTGGAAATGGATTATTCATTGAATGACTAATAAGACTAGGATAACTAAAAATGTTTCATCTCGAGTTATTGTTATAATATAAATTTATGTTATAAAACAATATTAAATGTTTGAATTTATGTATGTATAGGTTTGTTATCTAAGTTATCTTGTTATCTACCTATTAACAATTATTTAAATTTTACTATATTTTCGTCCTAATATCCTCGCTGGTAACCAATTATATTCCAACTTATTTGGATATGATTTGTTTTCAGTTAGTCTATTTGCATTAAGCCATACACACGTTTTAGTTTTTCTATTATGTCATGTTTCACGCACAAATTCGATAGAATCTTCGTTCAAGTAATTAATAACAATAAACATTTTTAACTATGCGATGATTGCGATACCTATTAAATTAAAGTTTAAACAATATAATGTATAATAAATATGTTTGTTGAGATGTAACCAAACTAATATTATGTAGTTGTATAAAAATCATTTTTTAACAGAATAAAAAAAATAACTTATAACAGTGAATTAATACTAATATCTTTAAATCTAAATGTATTGGCTTCTAATACTATAATATTATAGAAATATGCCATACAAGTAACCATGTAAAATATTAGAAACTCATTAGTCATTACTATAACTAAGCTACCTATTTTTTATTTTGTTGAAAATGAAATATTAAATTTACAAGCAACGCAATTTGTTTAAATTATTAATTATTAAGAGGACGTCACACACTGTTTTCTCTCTCTAGCCCTCGCGCAACATAGACAAAACGCATTTACGCAGTCTGAGTAGAACTTGCTCAATTTTGGTTCTAGAGTAAATATACCTATTATAAAATTAAATTTTGATAATATTTCTGAGTACAAGATGATGAGTTTTTTCCATTATTTTCAATACAACGTTAATTATATTGTTTAGAAATAGCTATAAATTACAACATATTTAAATAACCTTTAAATTTTCAAAATGTTAATTTTTTTAAAAAAAACTCATCGTCTTGTACTCAAAAATATTATCAAAATTTAATTTTATAATAGGTATATTTACTCTAGAACAGCGGTTCTCCACCTATTTATATTCGCGTACCACCTGCACAGTTTGAAAATTTTTACGTATCATCTGATCATTTTTTTTCACTTAATAATGTATACGTTTATGTTACATGTATAGAATTTTATTTTATTATGAATTACAAAATGATAGGAATTAAGTATTTAATATACAAAAAGAAATTAAATTAAATTAAATATGTACAATTATTATTATTATTAATAAA
This sequence comes from Rhopalosiphum maidis, assembly GCF_003676215.2. Taxonomy (NCBI): domain Eukaryota; kingdom Metazoa; phylum Arthropoda; class Insecta; order Hemiptera; family Aphididae; genus Rhopalosiphum; species Rhopalosiphum maidis. The sequence goes on along the minus strand of NC_040880.1, from coordinate 11,364 downwards.
ATTAACTAAATAATATTTAATGTTAATAATGATTCATTCCAATTTTTTTATAATGGGAGATTTTTTTCGCGTACCATAGGTTGAGAAGCGCTGCTCTAGAACCAAAATTGAGTGAGTTCTACTCAGATTGCGTAAATGCGTTTTGTCTATGTTGCTCGTGGGCTAGAGAGAGAAAACAAATAGTGTGTGACATCCTCTTAATTTAAAAACTACATATGAAAAAAAAATATATTTTGATTATTAGAATAAGATAAAATTTAAGTACCTAGATAAGAACTATTGGCATACAAATTGAATTTCCATTGTGAACCAAGAATAACATTTTTTTTATGGATTTCACATTTTCACAATCTTCAAAGTATTTTAAATTTTCATCTAAATTGTGCACAACAATTAATGTAATAAATATTTTTGAATCTACTGGTTTTTCAAAGTGTTTTTTTTTTTCAAATAATTGTCTAATGATCATGATTTTGTTATTTAATGTTTAATGTTTAAACATTTGATAATTTCTCCAGATTTAGTCAAAATATAACTTCCGCGATCAACTTAAGTTTAATTAGAATGTATTTTTTATTAATTTATAATACTACAATTCATTAAATTTTTTACTCTAAAATTACTTTAAAACATTAGTTTTTATAAAAAAAATAAAAACGATATTTCATAGATAATGTTTGTTTTGCGTAAATGCGTATTGTCCATGTTGCGCGTAGGCCAGAGAAAGAAAACAAATTGTACGCTTACGCTGGTCGCTGTGCTCTTAAAAGAGGACATTATACACGCACGTGACATGTGTTATTACTTTTCTCCGTCTTACAAATACAAAACATGGCAAAAATAGTTTTCCACGGCAAAGAACGGAAAAGGTTACAATCAGTGGCGTCACGAACATTTTATTCACAGGGACAAGAAACTATATCCACCCACCCAAACATAAAACTAAAACCTGTTGATGCATAATATATTTTTGTTAATTATAAAATAAATATTGATATTTTTTTACTATATCAATTAACATTAATGTAAAAATCTTTTGATAAATCATTAAGTTGATCTATACTGCGTTTTTTTATAAAAAAAATTTGAAACGTCACTTATTGTTTTTGTGTTTTTAAACTTAACTACATCAAATGCAAGCAAGTATATGTCTTTTTCAATTTGTATCATTTAATTTCATTCGTTTTTTTCCACATAAACAAACATAATTATTCGCGTTTGACATTTTACAAATACGAACTTAACAAGCAAATTTGAAAGGTCACAAACTAAGTGTAATAGGTAACATAACGGTTAGGTCGGTGATGAAGTAATAATTTTTATAATTTTATAAAGCAGTTTATCACGGCTAGTGACAGAGTCACAGAATACAGGTGACACCTAATGTTCTATGTTGATAGATTTTTACATATTATGACAGGGAGTTTATACAGACAAGTTTATAGTGTGTCCCGCAGTGGCGTATTGCTAAAATTATTAGTGGATATACGCCTTGACGCGGTTAGATCTTAGGTGTCAATAATAAAACCTTAACATTAAACCAAAAAAACTTTATTCTCGTTTCGCTCGAGTACAGTTACAATCCTTATTAATTATTAACTATCGCTCTAAAACTACCTAGTCAAATATTTTTCAACAACTAACTCAGTGAAACCACACAATGATCAAATATTTTAAACATGGTCTTAAAATAAAATATATTATGGCATTTAACACCAAAATAGTCAAAATATGCTTGAGTAGGTATTTAATCCCAAATGTTGTGAATTGTATTTTGTTACTCACACAAAATGAAATATTTATCATACAAGATATGCCAATTTTTACCAATAATAATTAGGAATGAAAATATGAAATACTTAAATACTCAAATAGCTACTTACATAATTTAAGTATTTCCTACTGCAACTGCCATATAAATTATATAAATTACAAATTAAAACATACTGTAATAAGCCACTTCAAAATTATAATGAAAATTTTTTCAATTATTAATAAATAATAATTATCTAGGGTTATAGATATTCAACTATAATTAAATTAAATACAAATATATACAATTATAGGTATTTTTTAACTCTCAAAAGTTGAAAATTATTTAGTTTTTAACATAAAAAAATACCATGTCATAATATTTTATATTATTGACTACTGATTAGTGCATTACAATTGCATTAAAAATACTTACTTTTGTGTTTGATTCTCTAATAACAAATGTATTCATATTATTAATTTAAAATCTAAAATTCACAAGATTCGTGAAGAGTGTTAGTCTTAGCTCTCGAGCTCTGCTGATTGTTAGTGCCTAGTAATAAACTCGAATTGCTTATACATTATTATTTATAAATTATAATAAAGATGAAAAACAATATTAATTATAGATTATCACAGGTTTAGGACGTTTAGGTTAGATTACTTTCACCAACGAAGAACTTAGTCTAACCTAGTCTAACAAATAAGAATAGTTACTAGTACAGGCAGGGGCGTATACATGGGAGGGACGTGGGGGTCAGATCCCCCCTATTGGATTTTTATTATTTTTTTGTTTTTGCTTACATTATGCAGTATGCTCTAAAATGTAATATTTTGTGATATTATAATCTATCGAGCTATTAAACTATGAAAATTTTCTCAATACTAAATACCATTATAATTGTATTTTATTTTATTTGTAGCAAAGTAATGTTTATTTAGTCGAAATGTTCAATAACGACTGTGTTTATACTTTATTATAGCATATTATTTATAAAGACAATACTTTATATATAATAATATGTATGTATGCTCGACTAAAAGGGCTATGCTTCCACTGTGAGCCTATGTTTAAAATGTTATCAGATATTATCGTTGTTATTACATTATGAGAAATAACTAATGAGATCATTATCGCTATTGGTTTAGTTCACCGCGTATACGCAGTACACTAGTACATAGTACGTACTACGTACCTACCATTTATTTATCTGAAATCTAAAAAAAAGACATTCATGGGAATGTTGAAAATGTGTGAAAATGTATTTGTTACAGGAACGGCTAAATGCCTAACACTTATGCCAGTTTATAGAAATATTTAATTACAGCAGAAGTTTTAGACTAACTAGCAAAAAAAAAAAAAAAAAATAGAAAACTAGATTTGTTAATTTAATTGTTATTTATTTTATTTATACATTTAATGATGTAGCATTTTATAATACAGAAATGTTGACTCTATAGAGTATTGGAGTGAATAATCTACCATATTGTGTTTAATATGAATTTTGAATCAATTCAAATTATATTTATTCAAATTTCATTGTTCATAATTTGTTCTTATATTTTACTACCATGTAAAAAGTTTTAGGAAAACGAGGGATTTTTCAATTTCCCCCTCCCATTTAGCTTTTTTTTTTTCGATCCCCTCTTTCAGAAATCATGTCTACGCCACTGAATACAGGAACTTCGAATTATTCGAATGATTTCTTTTTAAAAACAATATTATTCGAATAATTATGTAGATAATATTTTGCATTTTTGCCCAATTCTGGTCATACACATACCATACGCGATACGTAATACGCATTACATACAACATTACAACAATACAGTAATACAGCATAGTATGATTTGTTACCCATGTACTAATGTACTGACAGCTGACTCCTAGAATAAAATATTTATACATAGTAAAATATGTTTACGACCTAACAATTTTACCCACCCAACAACCTAAAATTGTTTGGGGATTCGCCCTAAAAAAATAAGATCGTGACTCCACTGGCTACAACAATAACTAAGAAACGAAATTTTCACCACATAAAAATGAGAACTTTGGCTGTGAAATATCGTTTTTATTTTTAGATATTGTAATTAAAAAAAAGTTATTCAAGTTCAAAAAAAAAAAAAGGATTTTGAAACAATAAGACATTTTTTTGTATAATTGATATAAAAAAGGTGAGCAAGTGGATATCGCTCTACTGTAAGCCTGTATGGTAGAGATAGAGATGAGTAGGTCACTATAATGCAAGGGTGGCCAGCGAGAAGAGACTCATATAAATAAATTCATATGAAAAAATTTTTTTTGTAAAAATGTTACGATAAAATGGGAGCCGCAAAGGTCTATGACACGAGCCGCGGTTTGGTCACCCCTACTATAATGGACGTGTTAAATTTGAATGCAATAACAGGTATCATTGTCTACGAAAAATGATTCTGAACGGAGATGATTCTAGGATGATATATTAGTAAGATGATAATTAGTAAGATATATTATATTATTAATTATTACCTATATTTAAATTGTAATATATCATTATTTTACTCGATTTCGTAAAAAAAAATTCATACGCTCATAACATTTTTTCTTTATTGACGCTGGAGTTTTTTTTTTGTAGTTATTTGAAGATAAAATTATGGAGAACCTTGTGTTTGGTTTTTTAACCTTAGATATAAATTTTCAACTTTAAAATTTCTTGCAAATATTCGCGATTTCAACTTATTTCGTAATTATTTGGACTTTTAATGCTTATAAACAAAATTGTGACCAACGATTTTTGTTTTTTTTTTTACTACAATAAAAAAATCTTATAATAAACCTTGTGTTAAATTTTAAAGACTTTTTGGACAGCCAAATTTTTTTTATCGGTATTTTAAGAAAAAAAATTTAAAAAAATCAAAAATTTCAATGGTCTATAAATAGTTTAAAAAAATTCTAAATATTTTGAAAATTTAATCGTAAATATATAACGCTAATATAAACATTTGGTGAAAATTTTAAGTATTTACAATGATTCGTTTTTGAGTTACAGCAAAATCAAAAAATGGTTATGCGTAAAAATTCCCGTTTTTCCGATACTTTTTCAGGATTTTTCCTGACACTTTGAAAACTATTGGATAATTTTTACTTTTGACCCCCCAAAGTACCAACTAGATTCAATTTCCTTTTCAAAGTGGTGCTGAAATCAAAAATCAAAGACTATTACTACTCCAAAACGTGATGAAAGACAAAAAAAAATTTAAAAATAAAACACACATAATTGTAAAATCAATACATTCATCACTCATTCATTTAGAATCTAAAAAATAAAAACGATATTTCACAGATAATGTTTGTTCGAATTGCTGCTTCAAATTCCCATTGTCGCACGTCGGTGACCGGTTACGGTACGCATGGAAAATACAATCTCCGTGAACTTTTATGTCCCCCTACTCTATCCCAGTGCCTTTGACGTCCGCGATCGTCGACGTCGCAGTGAGAGCCGGTCGGTTCAAAAAAATAAAATAATTAATCCTCATCAGCGTAAAATGTAAATAAAAATAATAAGTACAAAAAATCTGTAGCCTGTAGAGATAAAAAAATGTATAACATTATAATTATGTTTGTGAAAATGTATAAGTAAATACAAAATTGTAATAAATTATTATTTTGTTTTATACAACTCATTTGTGTAGGGGGTTATTGCTATTGTTGACAATAAGGGGCCACATTTTTTATTTTGCCTAAGGCCACAAAATTCCTAAGTCAGGCCCTGCCGGCTGCCGGGCTTGTAGAATACAGTCTGACACTCCGGTCGTGGTATTGCGTTTCCGCCGCGAATGCTTCTCGTTAGTCGTTATACTACTTATACTGTCAAGTGTTGTCGTGGTAGGCCTTTGGCAAATTGTCGTAGGCGTTACTCCATTCGGCGTTCGAATCGCTGGAATCAATGCCCGACGTTAAATTGGTGTGTATCGAATAAGTCACCACGTTACGGGTCCAACTGATGTTCATGCGATTAAGTCGTCCATCGTCACGCGGTTGTATTGTCGGCCTTTTGCGAAGCCAGTTGGACATCCGCAGTTATTTATTTGCGAATTATATTCATTATTATACAACACCCGCGAGTGCTGCATAACCTTCACCGCGTCGTCGAAACAGCCGACACGCGAAGTGCGTATACATATAATATATGTATTGTCCAGTTCGCACTCGTCGCCGTCGCGAGGTCGTTGACCTCGGAAGAAATCAGCTGTTACGCGCCTATATTGGCTATACATCGCATTGGGGCCGTCATCGTCGTTCCAGCAAAGACTTTTACGTTGTCAGGTTTAGGTTTCAATTTAATATTTATATATTTTTTCATTTTCGTTATTATTACCTAATATTATATATTCGTGTATCTATTATTTATATGCTAAATTCTGGGCGCCCATAGGTATTATAATATTGATATTGTTTTTTAATTATTATATTATCTTATTCTTGCGGCTCAATATATTTGCTGTATTTCATATATTTTATATTAAATCGGTTACCCTCACGTCGACACCACACTTGTCAAATTCAGTCATCCCGGCAAATGGTAACCAATAGCCAGAGACGCAACAATGTTCTTAACTATACCTATACTAAGTATCAATTTGGAATCTTAACTACCTATCACTACAACCTGAATGGTTCTATCCCGTGCAAACAGCTTTTGCTATACTTTACATGTGGAAGACGGACACAATACATGCGGGTATAGCATCCTCTTAATAATAATTATTGCTATTTAAATAGTCCTATTTGTGACATTTTACGGTCAGTCGTGAAATTTTAGATTTCCACAAACTTTTATTTTCAGGTAGGTACTAAACATTTACAATATACTTGTAAATAATAATTATAGTAATAGGTAACAAATTATAATACAATTAAGTTATTGAATTATGCAGTGCTTATGTACTGTCGTCTGCAGTGGCGTGCCCAGGAATTTTCGATGGGGGATATATGTTATAAGAAAAGACCGGATTTAATTCCATTAAAAACACATAAAAATTGTATAATAAATTGCACTTTAAAAATACAAGTCATATAAAAAAACTTTAAATTCTTAATTATAATTAAATTAATTTAAAAAAAAATTGATGAATGTATTACTTTTTTGAATTAAAGTTAATAATTAAATATATTTCCAAATTAAAATTAAATCTTTTATTACTTAAAATATGTTTGTACAAAGAAAAAATACGTTCTACTTCTACTACACCAATTATTTATTAGTGAAGATTAAAAAAACTCAATAATTTAGGCGTATATCTAAATAAACATCTGCTTTATCCGATATGACTTTATAATAAGATTTAATAGTTTTATATGCTATATCTTTTATTTTTTTTTCAATTATATATATATACATACATTTATCTATGGTTTTTTTTTCCGTTTGGACCAGGGATTTTTGTTAAAATATCTTCAGCTTTTCTAAACCTATTCATATTTTAAGTAGCTCACTATTCGATTCTTCCAAGCTTGTAAGATTAATGGATAACTCAAATAAGTGTAATTGTATGAATATACTATAAACCACATTTGACTGCATTATATTGTACAAGTTGTTTCAGCTTTTTCACACTGATGGTGATTAACATCGTTTTATAAACATTTAATCACAATTAAAAAAATTTCAAAATTATTTGCATAGAAAATTGTAGCAATGACCATGTTTTCGACCTTGTAATAATATAGGTTCGTGAATCGGGAGGTAAAGATACACCCGGCATTTCTTTTCTGTATTTATTTATTCTCGATGGTATTACTTTTAAGAAAGCTTTGTTTTCCTAAAATAAACGAAATAAGTTACATATGTATTTAGATTTTTTATATTAAAATAATTACCATTGTTAAATAATCTATTTATGTTATAATGAATTTGGTTTAGTTAAGTATTTTCATTAAAACACTATAATTAAAATTATCCAAAAACGTGAGAAATTGCAAAAAATTGCATAATAAAATTAAGTAGGCAGATAATGAGAGAAAATAAAGTATATATAATATATATAATAAAATGTATATATTATAATAAATATGATTTATATAAGCAATAACTTATTACTAATAATCAAAATCAATGACTTTATAATAAATAACAACTCTAATATTTAATAATTTGTTTTCCGAAAGTCAACAAAAAAAAAGTCAGGGAGGGATATAACCCCTAACCACTCCCCTGGACACACCACTGGTCGTCTGTAATGACCGATCTGTTGTCTGGTTCAAGTTTGAAAGAAGAGTTTACTAGCTAGCAATGTCAATGAACTATGTTGATATTTGGAAAAAATTAATTTAATGTTGGATTAGATCGTTAAGATGAAAATCGTATTATACGCGAGTACATTACAATACATCTATGTTATATACATACAAATTATAATTTTTACTTCGTAGAGTGAATTATTACATATAAAAATATTTAAATTAAATTAAAATATTACATATATTATTTTATATTACCTATTTCAAAAAAATCATCCATGTTTCTTTGTTTCACATTTTTGATGTTTTTTGACTACAGGAAGTGCTCAATTTTATTAAGATGAATTTATACAATATATTTTTATATTAAGATAATTGACAAGACGAACGTCTTATCCGGGAACATAGAGCGTATTATCCAGTGTTACTTACATGTTAAATGTTGTCAAAATCAAAGGAATTGTAAAAATGAGCTTATTAGCCGGGAAATCGTCTAAGCGAGAGCGTCTTAAACGGGTTCTACTGTATATCTTATATTATAATCTCAATAGTCAATACGTGTATGATATGAAGTGAGCTTTCTCGAAACTTATTAGTAGGTGTACACGGAATTTCTATCTCTGCTTTGCACGCAGCTACGCATCATAGAATTTTAATAATCTTATAATATGTAAAAATATACAATTAATATTAGTATGCATACATTGTAAATTTGTAAGCACACGGATCAATATATTATGTATCATTGTTTAACTTTCTATTGTAATGTGAAGCAATACTTATCAATACCACACATATACATTGACTATATGACGTCAATAACGCGTATAATATATAGGACTAAGGTCATCTACAAGACTCACTCTCGGACACGGTACGTCGTACAATGTGTGTCTAGATCAAGTTGTATGGGTTGCATGTCATTTGGCCTGGTAAATTATATCTGGCGACAATTAATCCGGTTCAAAAAGAACCTGTACAAAAAATATCCTGCTAAAAAACGTCCGGTAACAAATAAATTGTTATGGACGTCTCCACAACCGAGTTTGTTCGTTAGTAATAATACGCGGTGTTTAAGTTATCACTAATACTTTATTAATATAATCAATTTTAAAAGAAATTAGTTACACAGAATAATTGTTAGACTTAAGAAAATAACAGAGGCTCTGCTCGATGGTCTGCCAGGACTACACTAAATATTACACAGACGGCGAGACACGGTAGTGGCTCGCTCGGGCTCAAAACTGTCCACACAGCGAATTCCCTAAACCGTGTCACTCTATCGGTTCACGTGTTAATATGCTTACACACTATACTATATTATATTATATTATAACTATATCCTATTCTGGGTATAGCATACAGACAGGGGTTCACTACACCCCCCGGACTACATGAGACATGGGGGTCTAATGATCACCATGTTCACTTCATCCGTGAGTTCTGATGCTCTGAAGTTTTAGAATTTTGTAAGGAAGTGTGTGGATTGCACATACTCTGCTACATTCTGGGGTTCTGCTATTTCCGGTCTGTAGAGTCGAGGTAGATTACACTTATATGTGATCAACATGTACAGAATTATTACTATTATTAAAATGATAATACAATAAACTATAATAAAATGATGATCTGGATTTACAAATATGTTGGTATCGTTGTACATTTTAGATAATTCTTTCAGTTTTTAGCATCTTCAGCTAACTGATAAAAATTTTTAAAATATTTATTTGTATCTATTTGCTCGGGAACACGGCTGTTAATTATTTCTGGCATTTTTAATATTGCGTGCAGATTCAGATTTTCTGGGACGAAATCTCTATGAATTACTGATGATAGGGTTCTTGATGGTGTTAAAATCAGATTTTCTGTATATATAACACAATTATCGGAAATTTGAATTTTTCCTGTACCGTTGAGTAGGATTCTGCTAGAGTTTTGTGCGCATGTTACTGTAACTGCCTGCGAAATGCAATAATATAACCACGCGTTTTGTAGATAAAGCTTATGCCAGATTGTAGTATTTAGGTTCAGATATTTGAAATTACAAGCTCCTATCGTTTGATACGGGGAATTGTACAATGATACCTCACAATTATCCTGGTGTTTAGATTTACTAATAGCCTCAGGATTTACACATAACTTAAAAGAGAACAATGTTTCACATTTTTCTTACTGATCGTCGGTTAGACTGAAATGATATTCGTTAGTATCGCTTATTGCCAAGTAGCTGAGCTTGTGGTTCAATGATTAATATATTACCTTTATTTGTAAGTATCGGAAGTGGAATATTATGAAACAGGTTAAACCGAAGGTTTGACAATAAGGTATATGGGTTACAAATACGAGATTCTGTTGGATGTACACTACGCTTAACTTGGATGTACGGAATAATTCCGGGATAGATAAATGAGATTCAGTTATAGGTAGCTCTAGTGTAAAAGGTAATGTCAGTTGTATTTGTTTAAGTTCGTGAATCAATTGAGAAGGGGGTAGACATTTGTATGCAATCAATCCATTTAATGCTGAGTTGACAATGGATTGGAGGTTTTGAGTTTCCCAAGCGAATTGGTTTAGGGAAAACTGTCAATATTGGCAGTGTGCTCCAGGAAGGTGTATTGTATTTCCAATACATTGATTGTTGCCTCAGAACGCCTTGATTGTTCTTCTATTCTGTTTATATTCTGCTGCAATTTCTGATCATCTGTTAGCAGTTCATGCATGGTGGAATTTACGTTATTTATGACTGAAGAGACTATGCGTATCTGTTCCTGTGATAGATGAACATGTTTATCCTCGGAACGAGCAAGATGTTCAATGTTTTTGTAAAAGAATTCTGCATCCTGATCGGAGCAAACTCCAAAAAGAATGTTTGCTAGCCTTCCTACTGCATTTATCAACCTACGAGGTTGTCGGTTCGGATGTTCAAAGGTTCTGTGGTCTGACCCAAGGATTCGTATGACAGAATTGAGATTTGATTCAATTTCTTGCATGAACGGAACCGTGGATTGTATGAAATCCGTACACGCACTAGTTAAGATCGAATCCTCTCTTTTTTTTCAATTGAATACAAATGTCACCCGTTTGATCATGGAATTTCTGGAGTATTTGGTACTTCATGTAATAAGTTGTCAGATTCACGTAAGTGATGAAACAATTGGTGTAGGAAATGCGAAGAGGTCCCATTGCTTCAAAGTATAAGCCCGATGAGTTCTGAAATGAAGTAACTTGGAAACTTCCGCTCTGAGAGTTTGAAAGCCCACGACATACCATTGAGGTTCTGAAACACAATTTAGATTTGATTCATGAAATTTCTTCAAGAGATTTTTGTGCAATTTTACATGTTTTATTTTTTTAAGATGGTCACATTCGGAGAGTCCGCATTAGTTTGC